>NC_081431.1:33268080-33460580 GCF_949786415.1 Peromyscus eremicus | reverse complement strand
ACACTGCGCTGCAGCCTGGGGCCGCCTGGAAACTTTGAAGGCCCTGGTGGAACTGGATGTTGATATAGAGGCTTTGAACTTCCGGGGAGAGAAAGCTCGGGACGTTGCCGCTCGCTATTCTCAGACTGAGTGTGTTCATTTTCTGGACTGGGCAGGTAAGGAGCACATGTGATGTTAAGATGGTTAAGAGCATGGAAGGA
The DNA here is from genome assembly GCF_949786415.1 of Peromyscus eremicus. NCBI lineage: Eukaryota > Metazoa > Chordata > Mammalia > Rodentia > Cricetidae > Peromyscus > Peromyscus eremicus. Next base: position 33,460,380 of record NC_081431.1, on the reverse strand, counting down.
GATGATTAACCATTTTACCTTCCAGCTAGATGCTGTATTTTCTTTTTTCTTCTTTCTTTCTTTCTTTCTTTCTTTCTTTCTTTCTTTCTTTCTTTCTTTCTTTCTTTCTTTCTTTCTTTCTTTCTTCCTTCCTTCCTTCCTTCCTTTTTTCTTTCTTTCTTTCTTTCTTTCTTTCTTTCTTTCTTTCTTTCTTTCTTTCTTTCTTTCTTTCTTTCTTTCTTTTTTTGAGACAGAGTTTCTCTGTGTAGTTTTGGTGCCTGTTCTGGATCTCACTCTGTAGACCAGGATGGCCTCAAACTCACAAAGATCCGCTTGACTCTGACTGCCTCCCGAGTGCTCGGATTAAAGGCGTGAGCCACCACCACCTGGCTTAAATGCTGTATTTTCTATTGTCAATCTATGAAGATTGCTTTCATTTTTTTCTTTTCTCTTTTATTTTGCTATTGAGTAAAGCATTGCTCTTAACTGCTCTTCCTCTCTCTGTATTTGTATCTTTTTGGTTTACTAACTTCTAACAATTTAAGCAATAAATTATACATGCAGTATATGTTCAAGGTTATTTTCTGAGAGAATTGTAAGTGTGTGTGTGTGTGTGTGTGTGTGTGTATCATTGATTTACCAACTTCTAACAAGTAATAAATTTCCATGGGAGGATACATGCAGTATATGTTCAAGGTTGTTTTCTGAAAGACCCAGGCAAAGTACACTATTCCTTAAATGCTTACATATTAGCATATTTCAGTAATATATTTGACCTCCCCAGAGAGAAAAATAGTTACAAAAATATTTTCCTAGGAAAAGTTAACCTATGGTGTTAGTAACCCAAATCACAATTAACTTATGGCATGGGAGGGCTTCTGAGACCTGTTATTTTTCTCAATTTGTCCCCTGGTTACATGGATATTTCATTTATGAAAGTTCATTGAGATGTACATTTTTCATGTCTTTTATGCATATTCTACTTCAACAGAGTCCAAAAGTCTATGTTCTACCTTGAATTTTGCTCTATCATTCTCTAGATCTATAACATACAGCTTGAAAAGCCTTTAGGAAGACATACCTGTGTAACTCACTGTGTGTGCTTATAAACTTCAAACCAGTTTTTTTATCTGAATGCCTGTGCTTAGCAAGCTTTTGTGAATTGCCCACTACTAAATACGGTAATATAGTTGTAGGTACAACTTGTTCTTTCTACCATCTGGACTTTTTTTTAGGAGGATCAATCATCTAGAAATTATTTGGCAATTATATTAACAGTATCAGAAAGATGTGAATATAAAGAGAAAGGTTAAAGGTAAAAATTGGCAGGAAAGGCAGTCCATGCCCTGAAAGAGAACAGGAAGCCAGCTTGTTGGGGTTCACCTGGGCCTTGCCAAATGAATGGGATTTGAATACACAGTGGCAGAGCTAAGAGCACAAGCTGAATGTTAGATCTGGGGATGGACGGGACAAGATTGCCTTACTGGAGCCCATGTCATAGCTCCCATAGGTAATCTGGAGTGTAGGTGGAAGGGGTAAGCACACGGTCCCTGAAGGATGCTTGGGTTTGAATCCTACATGAGTGTGAGCAGAGTACTCTAATTCTTTGTACCCAAGTTTCCTTTTCTGGAAAGAAGGGCCAATAATGGATCCTTCCTCTTGAGATTTGTGAAAACTAAATGATACAGTGTAAAGCACATAGCAACCACCTGTCATGTTGAAAAAAAAAATAGTCAGGCTGAAAAAAAAATGCGGCTGCTATAATTACCACCGGATTATACCATAAATGCCAGGTTAAGGTGTTTTCATTTTATTCTGGGAGCCACACTAGTAAGTGTGGATTCTTTTTCAGTTGAATGGAAATCCAGACTTGTCTGAAAGTTTTTTCAGTGAAGGTCATGGCAAAAAAACCTACACCAGCTCCCAAAGAAACCTTTTCATCCTCAGATAGTCCTGGAAATAGATTTCTTTTGTACTCTTCTGAACTTGACTGAGCTACATTGCATGGGCATAGGTTTAGTATTCTTTGACTCCTCTCCCCCTTCACTCTTCTTCCTCTTTACTCTATGGTGTTGCTTAACTTTCTTAAAGGAAGAATGTTGGGACACCTGCTTCAGGAACTTGGTCATCATTGATGTTGTGGTCAGCAGTCTGCAGAGGATCTGTTCAATGTCATAGATGGATGCACTCTCTAGGTCATCGCCGTGTTTCTCTAAAGAGGCTTGCTTTTTCAGCTGAAAGAGCAAAACACACGATTCTTGTCTTATTTCAGAGTAAACTTACATTATGGATAGCAAACTTAAGCACTACTAAGATGTACATATCACATATTTATACAAAAAGGACGGTTGCTCTAGAAGGCCAACACACAGAAGAGATGCTCTTCCTTGATGTGCGACACAAGACCAGATTGATCATTGTCCCCACCAGCCAACGTTGGTTAGAGTTGTCTAGGGTTAGAGCCTGTTGCCAAGAGAAATTAGGATGTTTTCCTTCAGCACATGGAGAAATTGAGTCAGTTCTGACCTGCTGGCTTCCTCCCTGCTGGCGCGCTCCCACAGTTTTGGAAGGGGCTAGACGTGTTGCCCTGGTCTTACCCAGCTGTTAACCCTGTGAACTGCAGTAGTGACTGGCATGGCAAGGCATGTCCAGGGGTGCAATAGTGGCATGAAAATCACAAGGGTACCCAGTGCTTTCTGATTGGATTTAAGGCCTGCTCATAGGAGGAAACACATGCCTGGGACCGCATATCTGGCCAAGAACCCATGGGTGCGGAGCTCACAGGTCCCATTGGTGAACCTACTAATATTGTTTCGCTGAATGGGCATAGTATCAAACTGCACTCTAAATTTGTATCTCCTCCACTCAAATTAGTGCAACTCTCTGACCTCATCAGAAACATTTCTTTGTGCAGCGGATGACAGTTCATGCAGAAAGTTAAAACTGGTCAAAGTGCAGAGAGTGGAGTACCCAGACATAAATGTGAATCTATATCACATCCCCACCCCTCAGGCATCATGGAAGAGGAGGGCAGAAAGTCTGGAAGAGCCAGAGGTCAGAGAGGACCTGAGCAAACAGTTATCTTCTGACCATGGCAGGAATTCTGCACTCATAAACTGAACAGCACCTGTGATTGCCTGCACAAGAGCCCCACAGGATCAGGTCAAGTCTCACTCTAGCATGGCATAGGAAGGGCTCAGAAGCCCTCACCCCTAGATGAGGAGCTATAGATAATTGACAACTTCAGGGCAAGGCGGAGCTAGTTTTCTTTAAGTGCATGGTTCCTGGAAGGTTGACCTGAATAAAAGCACTCAGCAGTACCTGGAACATAAAATTAGGATTATTGTTAAGGGTTGGGGGACATAGCTCAATGAGTTGTAGAGAGCTTGCCTAGGATGTAGGAGGTCCCGAGTTTAATTCCCAGAACCAAATAAATAAAAGAAAAAACATTTTCCCTTACTAAGCAAGATCACTGTATAATACAATCATATTTTAAAAACAAGAAAACATATGCTTAGGTCACTCTGAAGGTCAAGGAGATGTGTGCACAGGTGTTTAGCAGCATTCTTGTATAATTCTCGAATTATAGTGCCATCTCTTGGCAAAACTGGGCATGAAGCACTGTTTCCCACTAAATGCTAACATTTAGAAGTCAGTTTACAGCCCAATGCGAAGCTCATGCCAACTTTTGTAGTGAGCGTTGATAGACTTGCAGGTTCTCCAAGAGACCCCCTTATTTCAAATCATTTTATGGGGAGGCTGAGAAAGAATATATAACTTACCGAAGGAAAGGCAGGTAACCTCACTTCCTATAATCCTACCTGCCGCATCTCATTGTTTTGGTGCATTTTGTAACTTGAAAGTAGGAGTAGGAGGAGATGATTTTAAGGACCTTCTGATCAATACACTTCCATGGAAGTCTTGAGTGTTTGCAGGGCACGGCTAGATAATGGAGGTGGGGGCGGGTGAGTGGGGAGCAGGGAAGGATAACTTCAGAGAACTGGATAACTCTCTGAGATTCTACAACTCCTCCTATTTGCAACACAAATTCACCTTTCTTTGGTGTTTCATCCATTTCATCCACAGGTAATGCACAGATAAAACAAACAGGATTAAGAAGAGAGCTTGTACTAAGATGTACAAGAGGCGTAAAGAACTCTGGACGAGGTCCAGGTTAGCAAAGTTGCAGCAGAGTTTGTCCAGAGGGTAAGGTAGGCAGTGGGATGAGGAAGCCTTAACTTTCAGATAGAGCACTTCGTCAGGAAAAATCTCCCATCCGACCTTGGTCCAGGTGGTCCCATCACAAATGCAGACGCCCTCTCTGAAGAAACAAAGAAACAGCAGGGGGGAAAGCACAGATAGTCTCCAGTTAGACATCTTCATGTCTTAACTGAGAAGAAAATCTTGAGCTAAAAAAATTGGTCAGACAGAGCAGAAGAAGCCCCAAGCACTAGGTAATGTGGCGCTTCCGTCAAGGGCTTTCAGATAATCCTGTTAGACAGCCCAGTAAAATACACAATGAGGATCATTGTTACATCGTCAGTCATAGTGACTCAGGGGTAAGTGACTCAGTGACATCATAAAAAAATGCACTGGAATGAAAAGGTGTACCCAGCTAATCACCCTAGGTTTCTTGAAAATGAACAATCTACTAATATTTTTGCCAGGGAATGTATTTAGCAATAGGCATGCCGTCATAATGATAAAACGCTGTGAACACAAACAAACAAACCAACAATCCCCAAAGGTAGTGAAGTCTTGCTATGCAGCAGCAGCAGCAGAAAGATCGGCTGCTTTGGACCCTGTTGTCATATGAAAAGGAGACTCTGAGAGGGAGAGATTGGGTGTTTAGAAAAGGTTTCCAAGCCAAATGTGGAAGGTGTAGCAGCTGGTCTTTTTCTTGCTGTCTATGGTAAAATGTGAAAGAAAAAAGATAAATAACTGGAAGAACTGTCAAGCAAAAGGGGAACAGAGCTTGGCAGTGTGGGAATGCAGCACAGGCAGATCACAGGACAAGCTGCTATGGTTTGAAATGTGTCCCCGAAAGCCCCTGCACCCAAAGGCATCCTCCTCAGTTTGGTGCTATCAGGAGTCACTGGAGACTTTGAAAGATGGGACCTAGTAGGAGGTGGTCACTGGAGATGGACTCTTGAAGGAACTGGTGGGACCTCAGCCCCTTCCTGTCCTTTACATTTGTTCTTGACCCCGAGGTCTTTGTTCTCACACACTCCCTATTAGAAAGCTACCATGTCATAGACCCAAAAGCAACAGGACTAACCACCCAGAGACTGAAACCTGAAACTTGAGCCGAAATAAACCTTCTCTCTTTATAAGTTTCTTATTTCAGTCATTTTATTACAGTGACAGCCTATTAATAACATAGGTACTAAATATTAAGAGTCCCTGTGAAGACAATAAGCTTTGGAGGGAAAGACATTGTATGGATGGACAGTTTTTTTTTGCTACTGAATTGTTGGGGAGTACATGTCATGCATTCTCCCAGCCATCGCTGCAGAAGTCAGGATGGAACTTAAATTATCCACAAAAGATCAGGAGGAGCCTCTTTCTGACTAGATGAATCTCTGTGATGTGTCTCACAAGGATTTTGCGAGTGTTACATTGATAGAAATACCATTTTCCATAAAAGGACAGAGAGAATTAAAATAAAAAGAAGAGTACTGGTCTACCAAAATTTTGTAGGCAGGAGCAGATTAATAAAGCTATTCAGCTGCTAGCACATGCTTTCTTTTTCCTTTCTCCCTGCCTCCCTTCATTCCTTCTCCTCCTCTTCCACATCCTCCTGAACCAGGGTCTTACTATGAGGTCCAGGCTGTCCTGGAACTCTATGTAACCCAGTCTGGCTTTGAAACCACGCATCTTCCAGTCTCAGCTTCTTAAGTTTTGGAATTATATCTTTGAACTACCAGATCAGCTTACATGATACAATTCATGAAAAGGGAAAGATGATTCAGTGCAGAGGATGGAGAGAGTTATCCCCGGGTCTGAAACCTAGTGGAATATGTATGCTGTATTTTGAAATGATTTTGAGCGACAATGTCTATGACTGTGTTTTGTGCTTGTGCCACCATTATAGTTTGGAAGAAGAGAAATAGTTTCTGGCTCACCAGGTCCACAGAGAGAGGAATTTTTGGCCTAGGACAGATCACATACAATCTCACCCAGACCTTGTACACATGCTTGAGAGTTTGAGGTTTGAAATTTCTGAGCTGTGATTCTTTAGATGAGAATTTGGGTTTGAGTTGATATGGTAATACCTTTGGGTGGTATTGGGGTGGGGTAGATGCATTTTGTCTGTGAGATGCATCTGAATTGTGAGTGGATGAGAGAGAAGGCTGTGGTGGGCTGGATAATGGCTCAGATCCCTGAAACGTGTGACTGTTGCGTCATACAGCAAAAGAGATGTTGCAGATCTTTGACAGATATGGTCAATTTGGGACCCAGTCATGTTTTGTATTTCTTTGGGCCTTCAAAAATCCTGTCATAAGCCGGGCAGTGGTGGCGCATGCCTTTAATCCCAGCACTTGGGAGGCAGAGCCAGGCGGATCTCTGTGAGTTCGAGGCCAGTCTGGGCTACCAAGTGAGTCCCAGGAAAGGCACAAAGCTACACAGAGAAACCCTGTCTCGAAAAACCAAAAAAAAAAAAAATCCTGTCATAATTCTAGGGACACACTGAGTGCTCTGAAGTGATGTGTCCTTGAGTGCTGTTTTTCTGAAGTCCTCAAAGACAGTGACAGTGGACCATCTCCACAAACCTCGTCGAGTTCTGTGTGGTGGTTGCACAAACAGGGTGGTTTGCCTTTTGTGTTTTGTCTTATTTTGCATTTTTCTGTCCTGGTTTTTTTCAGATGCCAGGCTGATTCTGAAAAAGTTTATTACAAAGTCCTCTCTTGTCGTTACTGAACCAGAAAAGGGACCGGGGAAACTCCTCAAGGATGACAAGGTACAGTGTTGTGGTTATTACCTGTCCTGATGTTCTAGAGGTAGACAGTTCTCCTTCATGCTCCCCTCTCCTTCCTCATGCTCCTTCCTTTTCCTCCTTCTCTTCCTCCTCTCCCCCTTCTTTAGTGAGCTTCTGATGAGAGAGGATACAAAGTAAATGAAGTTGATACACAAAATATCATACCTGGCCAGCATGGGTGAATGTTAGAACGTTGTAGTGAGTGAAGATTTGGAAAAACAAACAAACCAACTAAAACTTGCCAAGGTTTTTAGGAAGCTAACCCCCTGCCCAGCATATTGTTGGCAATACCTATTTTAATCATAAAACTACGAAGGGAGAAGCATGGATCATGCTTCTGCCTCTGGGGGAAGTAGCGAGAGGTGAGGAGGAACTGGGAGCTGTTAATTTTCTATTCGTCTGTTGGAGTACTGTGCTTCTCTGGTGTCCAATTCCATATTTTGCTTCAAAGCTTAAAACATATATGCATGTATGCATATGTATATGTTACATGTATCAAACCTTCAAAAATGAGAAAAAGTAAAAAAAAATGATTTGGATATACATTAAAATTGTACCCAATAAGCAGGCATAGTGGCAGCCTGTGTTCCAACAGTTGGGAATCTGAGGCAGGAGGATTACCTTGAGTTCTAGACAAAACTGGCTACACTCTGAGAACCAGGCCAGCCAGGGCTACACAACAAGACTACATATGTTCCAGGTATCAGAGGCTCTAAGTTGCTCTCTGTGTTGCTGTGTAGGATGCATGAGAATTTGTTTTGACATTATTTGATGAAAATCAAAGTTAGCTGTTGCTTAACGGGCATCAGAGAATCTCACTAAGGCACACATTGTACTTGTATCTTCATAAATGACATAATATTGCTTGTGAAAGAAAGTACAGAAAACATTTGATTAGAGCAGGAACTGGGGCTGTTGGACCTGCACTCACAAGGCTCTCACCATGAAGGGACAGTGCTTTGTCAACTGTGACTAGAAAAGCCTTTAAATTTCAGTAAAAATGTAATATGCACACACCATTAATTAGAAAAAAAGTGATCCACAACAAATGAAATGCCCTTCTCATTTCCAGTTTTATTACCCTGGAGTTCTGATAGTGATTTTATGTTAATTTTCATCATATTTTACTCTTTATTTATATAAACACAGATAATAGAGATTTATAAAGGAGATCTTATTTCTATAAAAGTGGGGTCCTACTATATATATTACTATTATTATTAACTTGCTTTTTCCCTATCTGGGTATCTTACGGACACTCCTCGAATTTGTCTCTTTTGCAAGCTTCCGTATCTATGGAAAGTACACATCAACAGGCTGTTAATTTGTATTCATTATTATAAAGCTTACTGTAATAAATACTTTCTACTTTTAATTTTTCTGGCTGACACATTCTGTCTGTATTTATGAGGCACATGTGAGAACTGTCTTTAAGCAGACATCAGGAATGTGTTGTGGGTGTGCGGTTTAATAGAACTTTTTTGAATTTCCTCCTCCAGCACATCATTGAAAGGAAGTAAAGTATCATTTTTACTGAGTTTCCTGTAGCTCATACCATCCACAATTTCCCAAAGCTTTATTTGTTTTTATTTTATGGGCATGTGTTGTTTGTCAGCATGTATGTATGTATGTATGTATGTGTACCATATGTGTAGTACCTATAAGAGGCCAGAAGAGGGTGTAGGATCCCAGGAACTGAAGTTACAGATGGCTGTGAACTGGGAACTGAACTCAGGTTCTCTGCGAGTGCTCTTAACTGCTGAGCCATAACTCTAGCCCTACTATCCGCCTATTTTTCAACTTTTGAAAACACTTCTTTCATCAAGAGGGCTCAACAAAGACAGAATCAGGGAGAAAGGGTGGACTGGTTTAAGGCCTCTCAGTGTTCAATGGTGAGTTTCATGATTTCTCATTCTGCTGGTTAGACAGTTCAGTAGTCAGAAGCAATATGTTATTTCAATTTTAATTATATAAAATTAAATATAATTTAAAATTTAGTTCTTCTGTCCACTAGCCAGACTTCAAATATTCAAGAACTAAATATACCTAAGGGTTACTGTATTGGATAAGGTTCAGATAGCACAGCCTTAGAAATATTCCAGTTTGTAAAGACAATATTACATTTATTTATTGTATGTGTGTATGTGCTTGCATGTGGTGTGTGTGTGTGTGTGTGTGTGTGTGTGTGTGTGTGTGTGTGTGCTTTGGCATTCACATATGTTGAGGTCAGAGAACAGTTTGGGTGAATCTGTTCTCTCCTTCCACCGTGTGGGTTCTGTGTATCAAACTCAGGTCATCAGGTTGGATAGAAATGCCTTTAGCCACTAAGCTGTCCTGCTGATCCCAGAGATACTACAGGTCTTATTTTTCAAAAAATAAGTGGAAATAAATTCACTATTTCTGTTCCCAGAACACTATCCTCAATGCATGTCGTATGAAAAACGAGTGGTTGGAAACCCATCCAGAAGCTTCCATCAGTGAGCTTTTTGAGCAGAAACAACAACTGGAGGAAATTATGACTCCCATCCTCACAAAAATGTCTACACCACGTAAGTTTCGGGCTTGAACATCAGGGTATATAATAATTCAGTTCAGTTCTTTCTGATATATATGATTTTAACTGTCTTTATTCTACTAATAATAACAACTGAATTCTTTTTGTATGATATGCCTGATTCTAATCTTGATATTACATTTGCCAGTTGTTAAACTTTATAATTATAATGTCTTTTATGATTTATTTATTTAATTTTATGAGTGTTTTTTTTTCCTGCATGCATGTATGTGTCCCCTCATGCACTCCTGGTGCCCTCAGAGGTCAGAGGGTGTCAGATCTAAAGATGGTTGTGAACCACCATGTAGATGCTGGGAACCGAACCCAAGTCCTCTGCAAGAGTATCCAGTCCTCTTAGCCCCTGAATGATCTCCCCAGTCCTGTCTTTGAGTCTTTTGAAATAGGGACTTGCTATGTGGCTTAGGTTGCCTGTGCCCATTGAGTACTTGGACCACAGGTACCACTTTGCCCAGCTTTTGGCATTGATGCCCACTGAATACTTGGATCACAGGTGCCACCTTGCCTAGCTTATGACATAGATTTTGACCCAGGATTCTCATCCAGGAAAGGATGATCTTCTGGGAGACAGAGTATCAGAGTCTAGAAAAGATTTTCAGTATTATAATTTTGTTTCTGGTTAGGGGACACCACTGTAGAAATAATATCCTGAGACCGGAAGAAACACACATATCAGAATCTCATTGGCAGGTATACCTAAGATCTTAAAAGTGGCAGCATTATTATCACACAATTTTCATGAAATTCACCCCTTAACGCTCCAGTCAGTACTTCTCAGTATATTCAAAAAGTTGTGTAATTATCACCATTTCAAATTTTAGGCCTTTTGCTACCCCATAAAGAAGCCCTATACTTATTAATAGGTGCCTTCTATTCCTCCCCACCAAGCCCTGACAATCATTGCTTTACTTTCTATTTTTATGGGTTTGTCTGACACAGGGTCTTGCTATGTAACCCTGCCTGGATTGGAGCTTGTGATATAGACCAGGCTGACCTCAAACTTGCTATAATCCTTCTGCCTCATCCTGTCAAGTGCTGGGATTACAGATGTGAGACATCATGCCCAGCTTGGCTCTGATTTCTCTGAACTTTGCATCAAAAGAATCATAACATACACATTGCCCTTTGTGGTTGGCTTCTGTCCCTTGGTGTAATGCTTATCTTGTTCACTTATTCTTTAAGATGTATTACCACTTAATATGGGTAAATAAAATTCCCTTGTATGGATACAAATTTGATCCATTCACTGACCAGAGGATATTTTGGTTTCCACTCTTGGGCTAGTATACATAATGCTGAAATGAACTGTGTGTATTGCCATATGCTTTCATTTTTCTTTGGCATGTAAACAGGGGTGGAATTGCTGGGTCGTAGGTAACTCTATGTCTAGTCCTCTGGGGAACTGCTAAGCTGTTTTTCAATCTCATCATTGAAGATTCCAATTTCTCCATGCCTTTGTTCATGTTTATTATTGTCTTTAAAATACTTTAGACACACAGTGTATATGAAGTAACATCATACTCTGATGTGAATTTCCCTGATCACTAATAATTATAAACATCTTTTCATATGTCTTTTTTTTTTTTTTTTTTTTTTTTTTTTTTGTAGCTGGAGGGACAGCCGTGGTTGCTGGGAAACAAACTCTTCTATTTTTGGTTGTGAGCTTAGCCTTTAATGGCTGAGCTATCCCTCCAGCCCATCTTTTCATATGTTTATTGGTCATTTGTGTAATTATGCTGGAGAACTGTTCATTTTGACTATTTTAAAATTTAAAATTGAAGTATCCTGTTATAACAGTTCTTTATATATTCTGGATTCAAGTCTATTATCAGAAACATGACTCTGAGCTGGACATGGTGACAAATGCCTGCAATCTCAGCACTGGGAAGGCTGAGGCAGGAGGATCATGAATTTGAGGTTACCTTAGGCTGTTCCCAATCCACTGCTGACAATACACCTGAGAGCTGAAGGAAGGATGGGTATGTAAGAAGAGCTGGGACCAGGAACACAAAGAAGGGATTCATCTTGTTGGTCTCCCATTCAAGTCCATCATTGAAGAGATAATGTTTTAAATGCCAAAAGAGACTTCAGGGAAGTTTCTAGAACTTCTCCAGAGACCCACTTGGACAGTCCAGAAGAGTCAGGAAAAGGGGGCAAGTTGGCTAACTGCCCTCATCTGCTAGGGTGTTTTGTTGAGTTGGCACATAGGCTCTAACTGGAATAATTCCCACCCTATGAAAGAAGGAAGAAATGGCCGCTCAGGGAGGCATATCCAAATTGCAGCTAAGGATGAAAGAGTGGCATTACATCCTAATCTCCAGCCTCCACACAGGGATGTGGGTGGCACTTGTCTGTGTTATGGCTCAGTTAATGAACAGCTTTGCCACAGCACTGAGCCAACAATGCCCTGTCCACTCAGAATAATGTATGGTGCTGTGAGGTAGCAGAGCCAAAGATTTTGCAGACAGCTCTTTTGGCTATTAATAGATGTAACTGAGAAGGCATTGCCTGATTGGGTGAGTTTGTCTTCATTTTCCTGGGTATATCTTTTGAAGCACAAAAGCTTCATCTTTCCTTTGCCTAAGCTGTCAGTATCGTATCTGAGATACATTGCCTAACCCAAGGTTACCAAGATGTAAACTTATGTTTTTGCTCAGAGTTTTATAGCTTTTGCATTTAGTCCTGTGATGTAGTTTGTTACTTTTTTTTTCTTTATGGCGTGGGATGGAGTTCAACTTTACTTTTTTGTGTGTGGGGCATTTATTACCCAAGTTATTTGTTTGTTAAGAGGGGTTGTAGGTTTTAAGAGGCTGAGATGATTAGGCTAATATAGGTGGTATGAGGGGCTTGCCCTTGCCATCTACATAACTAATGTCTACTGAGCAGGTAGGTAGCACTCCCCTAGGTCCCTTGAAAGGAGGCAGTCTTTAGAGTTCCCCCGTCTTAAGCAGCTGCTTATGTGGATTGCGAGTAAAGCATGTATACCTGGAAAGGTGAACTTCAGAGAGGCCCAAAGGAACAAAGAAAAAGCACCGGAAGCCAGAGGAATTGTTGCCGTGAAGCCAGGGTAGAGTTTGACAGTTTTACAGTGAAAACACAGATTACCGATGAAAGGTTCAGAGCAGGGACTAAGGATGTGGAGAGCTCCCATCTGGCTGACTGTAGCCCTCACGTCAAGCAAGGCAGCAAATAGGGCCACAGAGTTAACTTGTGATCATTTTGTTAAAACTACAGAAAAACAATCTGACAGCTTTAAGCTTTATTTGATGGGCAGCGGGCGCCATTATAGAGCTTTTAGGTCTGGAGAGAGCTCCGTCAGTAAAATGCTTGTCTCACAAACATGAGGACCTGCATTTGATCCCTGGAAGCCATTAAAGTAGATGAGCAGGATGCCATGTGCTTGTTCCAGTGCTGGGGTGATGGACATAGGCATATCCCTGGGGCTCACTTGCAGGCTAGCCTTGCTGAATCAGCAAGCCCCAGGCCAGTGAGAGACTCTGTATCAAAAAACAATATGGGCATGTCCTGAAGTGGGACACTTGAAGTTGTCCTGTAATTTCCAAAGGCATGTGCATCCACATGCACAGCTCACACGGGGGTATCTGTAATAGTGCCCCCGACAAGGTGTTTAGTGTTGTGTGCCTTATAATCCCAGAATGTGGATGGCTGGAGCAGGAGGACCAGGAGTTTGAGGCTAGCTTGGGCTACATAGCAAAGCCCTGTCTCAAACACACAAAGAAACAGACCTTTAGGGTCAGCAGAGATGAAGGATTAAGTGAGAGAGAATAATTTTCCTTTCTTTATAAAATGGTTTGGAGGGCAAGGAAATTAGAGGAAGGTGAGCCCTACAGTCCAGAAGTGACATGATTAAGACCTCAGTGACTGGTAGACAGTCCATTTCCCACCTAGTCCATCATCACCATTGAGCTGACCCAACAGCTCTCCTTCCCCCTCCTCACCTCTGCAGAAAAATTGCTTCTTTCCTCAGGTTCCCTACATCACAGCCCCTCTAGGCACCTTCATAACATAAGACGCCATGCTGGGTCTTGCTGGGACATCTGAAATGATCCTTCACTTTACAACAAAGAAATGAAGATGAAAGAGGGTCAGCATTTTAATCAGAGTTCCTCTAGGTAGTGGCCCAAGAAACACCAGGAAAGCAAGTGTGTGAAAAGTGCGTCCTTGTGGCTATACCCACTACAAGAAAAAAAACGAGTGTGTTGAAGTGTGTCCTTGTGGCTTTACCCACTACAGGAAAGAGGAGTGTGTGAAAAGTGTGTCCTAGTGGCTTTACCCACTACAGGAAAGAGGAGAGTGTGAAAAGTGTGTCCTAGTAGCTTTACCCACTACAGGAAAGACGAGTGTGTGAAAGTGTGTCCTTGTGGCTATACCCACTACAGGAAAGACGAGTGTGTGAAAGTGTGTCCTTGTGGCTATACCCACTACAGGAAAGGCAGAGACTATTGGAACTGATGTACCCAAGTGCTGGGGTTTAATTAATGGCTGATTCAGGCTAGAATGTACTGATGTATTTCATGCCCATTGTTTGAGAAACTGGCTTCATCGTGTTCCGTATCACAAACTAATTAAATGTCATTTAAAAATGTGTTTCTTCCAGGTCAAGTGAAAAGTGCCAGGTCGATAATCTAAGCTGTGGTCTGCAAAGAAATCAAGACTGTGCCTTCTACAGACCCCAGATGGTGTAGAAGGCTACGTTATCTTCTAGCATTCGATAAGACAAACCAATTCCTGCCAGCTGAATTCAAGAAATAAACCCAGGGTTTTCAGAAATGTTCAGATACAAATTCAGTCAGCCTGGCTTTGTGTAAGGCTGTTCAGAATACTCACACCTGGCTCAGGGGCTGGGCCTCTGCTCCTCCAAACACATCTCCTCATGAGTCCTCCAATCATGGCTCCTCATGAGTTCCCGCATTCCTTCGGAAGAGCCGAGCAAGGATTTCAAAACTACACGGAGAAGCTAATCATTTTCTGTGTAGCTAAGGCAAGACATTTCCACTAGACCAGGGAAATCCATTTTCAAAAGATGCACTAGATCATTTTTAAAAGAAAGTATCTGTTCCTTCTCTCTCAAGCAGCAAATGCTAACAGTTGTTTGGGGCAGGCTCCTTTGGTTTTAGCTCTTACTTTTTATGTCCAAATTAAACTTTACCTGGAAGGTGGGAGACAGTTTCTGGGAAAAGCCCACTGTTACCTTTAATATCTGTAATAAACACAAATCTGGCTAGCTTCCCCTCTCTAGGAGGTTTGGTAATATAGATATTGTAAATGACGCCATGCCATTTCCTACCATTCTCTGTTCTATTGCCCAGTTTTTAAAGGTCATGGTTACTCAAAATTTTGTTGGAAAGTCCTTTTTCTAGTCAAATTAAGCAGGACCCTGAACTTCCTAGTCTTTTGTGACTTTCTGGGAAAGGTTTTATAGAAAATAAAATATAAAAAAAAAAGAAAGGAGAGAGAATATTCCTCGTTCTTATCACTTCCTCCTCTTTGTCTCACTATGCAAACAATTTTTTCACTTGAGAGGAGAAAGAAAACAAGGAAGCCATTCAGTAACACTCACCAGGCCATGTTCTCTTGGTCATGGCATTGAGGTAATCTTGGTTTAAATGTTTCTCCACATCTCTCACATTTGAGATCTTTTCAATATATGAGCAGTTTCCATTCAGCTTCCTTCAGCAGAAGCTTTAGTGTTAGCCCATCTGCGAGACACCCTGAGTACTTGCTGCTGGGAGTAGAAGGGGAGCTGTGTTTGGCCCTTTTAATACGTATATTTCCGGATACTCAGTGCACACCAGCACTGGATCATTGGGAAGAGGCCAGGTGCCCTTCTTTGTTGCTATTATTTTCATTCTAAGCCACAGTTTCTGAGCCTTGATCATGAATACAACAGAGCTTTTCAGGTCTGTGCTCCTGGTAAGTAGGAAGAGAGTTCTGAAACTCCCTTCTGTTTCAGAAGCATTTTGAACTATCTACTAGAATAATCTCTCTCTTCTTCTTTTGTCTCTCAATCTTTGTCTTCAGATATTTTATAGCCTTTGATACACTTGCTAACACTGTATTTGTATGATCTCTGGATTGGCACCTTTTACCAACACCCCAACTTTCTTATAATCTGCTTTTCTAACTCCCCACTAACTTCTCTTCTTCTTGACCCTTGCTGTCAGAACCTCTCAGAATTCAGTCCTGATTCTTGGTGGGACAATTGTTTTTCTTTACCCCATGACAGTCCCTGTCTCCAATATTATAGAGAATCTAACTCTTCCTTCCTTCTTTGGGGGGCACTTATGGTGCCAGAAGCCTCATTCTGTGCTCAGTGTAATTATTCACATGCTTGTCTTGCCATGTGCATGAACAATGATCTTTTTGAAAGAAAGACTGATTTTGCTCTTCCTCATACCTAAAGAGCATGCAAAATTAATACAATAAAGTCAGTCAATAAAAGTTGAATTGACTCACTTAGTACTTCCTTACTCCCAGCACCTAGCTTTGCCTCGTACTACCTAGTACTCATAGAACTCATTACATCTCCATTCATTTATAGAGCTTGATTACATTATAAATACCAATTTTATCTTCTGCCTTGCTTTTGTCAATGCACTAGTGTGTTACCTACTCCTCCAACAGAAAAGCCATACCCACATCAAACATTGCAGCTCTATGTCTGCCTTCTCTCAACTTCATATTTCTTAACCTGTCATCGCTAATGTCATAGACCTAGTGATTTCCAAGAGATTCTTGGATCTCATTTCAGAGATTCCTTTGAAGTGGGGCTCTAAACATTTATTTATATCTGTGGATCTATAACTCCTGTTTTGCAAGAGACGATTATCAGTTATTACCTATTGTTGCACTGACTTATAGATAGATTAATAGAAGATTTAAATGCTCTTATGCTGTGAGTTTGATGTTATTTTATTAGCTGCATGGTGTCTTCTGAACTTGCATAGAGTAGTTACTTTTTTAAAAGCACATGCCAACAATTCAGGAATGCCTCCATAGTATTTGAAAGGTAGTCAAAGGCTAATTCAATGTTAAGATCAGTTCTAGATAGTAGTTCTTTAAGTTTTGTGTTTCATTGATCATAAAAAATGTAAAAGTCTAAAGGTAGGATGTTAATATAACATTATTACAATAATTTCTGCCTGTTATCACTATCATGTAACAAAAGCTGTTTTCATAGCAAAAGAGTAGGATCTATATGATGATGGTTGGAACTTTATGTTAGACTTACTTTTCTCATTTTGCCACATATTATGGAATTTTATCATATACCAGAACTATCTACTAGTATCAAACCTTTGACAACTGCTGCTCTCGAACAATGGAGGCAGATTGATATTTATTTTAACACAAAACCCCACATTGTAAAAGGCTGATATTTACTCCGGTGTTTGTCTGATATGCAGTGGATTATATTGTCCAGGATAACCTAATCTCCCGTTTCACACACTCCTCTTACTGTGTGGTCCTGTCATCTCTAACGTAAAAATATGAGTCTCTGAGCTCCCTTGAATCTAGGGAGCCCATGAATATAGTTGAAAGTGATTCTGTGCCATTTCCAAGGCTAGGTTACCAGAGGTGATGTGGCTTCTGCCTCAGTCTCTTAAGATTTATCTTAGAAACCTGCCTGTGAGGAGACCAACAAGAAAGGAACTGTGGCTCAAGCCTGCAGCTCTGACTTCACTCCATCCAGCTAACCATTGCACCAACCTGCCTGACTGTGAGTGAGTCATCTTGGAAATGGATTCTCCAATCAAGCCAATATTTGATGCTATAACGGAGTGGAGGCAACTTTCTCTGCTAAGTCCTACCAGAATCATGGGCTTCTGAGATAAATAAATGTTTTGTTTTAAGCCACCCAGTTTTGTATTTATTGGTTTACACAGCAAAATATAACATACACATGTTGGAACTCAGAAATGTGAAATGACATAACAAAGCCAAGAATATGTGGCTTTGGTTCTGAAACTGGATGGTGGGTTGAAGCTGGCAAGGTCTAGTGGGGATCGTGAGTGCCAGCCTCCAGGCCTGAAGTACAGCCCAACCAGAAGCCTCAGATCCTCCATGAGGCTACTAGATGCAGTTTATAAGAAAGAGGGAAATTTCCTTGCAAGCTAGAGAAGAGGGCTCTTGTTAGGAGGCCACAGGAAGTTTTTCATGACGTTAAGTAAAGAACCCAAAGATTCAGTGACTATATTCCAGCTTGGCCCCAGTGCCACCCCACCTTTTGTGAGGTGTGAGAGGAAAGGTCTGAGCTAAAGAGAGGAGCATACCAACTTCCAAGTAAGATTAGAACTATAAATGTGCCAACAGCTCCTAGGTTTGAAATTGAAGTTGCTCTTTGTGTCCCAGCCTTCCTAGATGACAAAAGTCACTAAACTAAGAAATGACTTCTGGGAAAAGATAAAATCCAGGGCAGAACTACAGGGGTATCTGTTAAGAAGTCAGAAACATCTAGGATGGCACCTCGGGATTCTCAGATATTAGGGCTTTTTTTTCATGAGGCTGAGAGGATGGTTTCCGGATGTTCTAGGATGGCATCACAGCTACATCCAGCTGGAAATGGAACTGCCACATCTATCTACTTTTCTCAGAAGTGGCATATGTCAGCATAAGGAACGGTCTGACTCACCTTTCTGCAGTCCCATGTCCACCCTTGACCAAATCAACTTACTGGGAGATGGAGAATGATGACTGACTCATCTGTGCTACAGGCCTGTCTCAGTCACATAGTATAGTCTGTCATCAAAAGACAGGATGGGGCAAAGCACACTTTAGCCTCTGAGCTCCCTAAGGCTATCAATGCCTACTTCTGCTGGCTTTGCTCAAAACAGTGAAATACAAATTTTATTTATTTTGAGACCAGGTTTCTCTGTGTATCCCTGGCTGTCCTGGAACTTGTTCTGTAGACCAGGCTGACCTCAAACTCAGATATCTGGCCTCTGCTTCCCAAGTGTGAACTATAAATTTATCATGGCTTTTAAAAAGGCTCTCTATCAGGGAGGTTGTAATGAAGAGTAGTTCTGTAACTCCTGCAGTTTAGTTAGGTGCCGTCACTGGCTTTCAGGACCATGTCTAAGGCACAGCTGATGTGAATTTTGTCCAAGTTTCCTGAGGTATGTGGACTTGGAGAACCTGAATCTTGGAACTTAAAACTACAAGGGCTGTAGTCACAAGGTTTGGTAGAAGAGAGAGAGAGAGAGAGAGAGAGAGAGAGAGAGAGAGAGAGAGAGAGAGAGAGAGAGAGAGAGAGAGGAGAACAGCGAAACATCAGGGAAAGGCATGGTTTAAAACGACCTGAGGCCACGCAGCTGAGGCGTCCAAGTGACAACCGGCGATCTAAAGTGAAGTGCGTTGAGAGAAAGCATGGTGAGGTGGGCGTCAGGTGAGGGAAATGAAGGTAGCCTAGTGAAAGTTCTTCGCAATTTTGGTCCTGCGATGTAAGAAAACCACACGTCTACACAAATAAGAAAGGTGCAGAGCATATTTTAGGGTGATGTAGATGTTTTAGTTATAATTCAGGGGCAGACATAGAGCTTTTGACTGAAGTTCAATCTCATTGAGACGTCCTTCAGAGTTTCTTTAACACAGAAGCGATGCAGAAGATGATAGATTCAGTCAGCTTCCTGCTGTGATGTTCTCTCCCCTTGGAGCTCTATGGAAGAGCACATGCAGCAACCTTGATCAGGAAGGCATAGGGAGACTAGAATTCCCTACACACAACATGACTCCTCCATGGAAATTGATGATTAGTATTCACTGAAGAAATATTTAACTGTATTTGTTTCTAGTAATTTAGATTGGAGCCCCCAAATCACAGGCTAGGCATCAAGAATTTGTTGATGAATATGTCCTGGGGAGCGTGGGTGACATTGTACCTTCAAGCAAAGAACTAAAATTCAATGATGAGTTGAATGGAGGAAAATGAGAACGTTAAATATGGAAAGGGAAGAAGAAAAGGAAAATGGTAAATTAGAATGAATCAGGAGGTCTGTGTAGTGGAAGAAGTCTAAAGGAACCAGAAGGGCGATGAGTGGGTAAGATGGATACAACATGAAAGCAGAAGGGGGTAGGGATATAGGAGGATAGTGAGAAGCACAAATGAGAGCCAAGTATAACATACATGTATAAGATGTTACATGTATAAGATGTTACATGTTTAAGAAGTTACAGTGGGTCTTCTGGGGCCAGCGTGAACGCCATGCAGCGCCTGGTGGAGCAGCTCAAGCTGGAGGCCGGCGGCGTGGAGAGGATCAAGGTCTCTCAGGCAGCCCCCGAGCTTCAGCAGTACTGCATGCAGAATGCCTGCAAGGACGCCCTGCTGCTTGGTGTCCCAGCTGGAAGCAACCCCTTCCTGGAGCCCCGATCCTGCGCTTTACTGTGAAGACTGGGCAGAAGGTCGCTGGGAAAGCACATGGTGATGGATGACCGCGGCCATGGCGCAAGAAAACAGTTTCAACAGCCAAATCACCTTCTCTGTTGCCTGCTCCTAGAGCCAAATTCTACAGAAATCAGTGTTTTTTTTTGTTTTTTTTTTTTTTTTTTTTTTTTTTTTTTTTTTTTTAACCTCACCACCAAATTTACTGAGACGCACCTCTTCCCTCATGGAACCTGTGTTTTTCTGCCTGGGATATAGGATGTTTTACTTACTGGGTGTCTGAATTTTAGGAGGGAAATGGTTTATTTTCAAAAACAGTATTTGTAATTTTCCTAACATTTTTTATACTCTAATAAAATTTGTTCGTAAGAATTCACAATTACTAAATAAAGAGAAAATATAAAATTGGGGGACTAAGTGATATCCTGATTTTTTAAAGGAGAATGTTTTCATTTTTTAATGAGATATGGTCTTACTTGGACAGTAGACTTGGGAGATGCTCCTTAGCCAACTGAAAGGTTGATGTAGTGTTAGGTTGCTCATCCTGGGTGAGATTGGTTAGCTCTTTCTTTAGTTCCTTTAGTTTACAATTTATAATTGTGTTTGTAGCTCTTAAAAATGTGCTTATGCCTTTTAAAAAATGTTTAAAATGTGACCTACATTCAGAACATTGCAATTGGTTAAAAACAAAATGTGAAAATACTACAACCTAAAAGAATTAATGTCACAAGTATTTTATTGGGGTGATGTGCCTTTGATTTAATTGGGGACATTTTTAGAAGGAAAGTTTGTGTTTATAATAACCTTTGAAGAACTTGGAAATAAAATTTTTGCCTAACACACACACACAAAAAAAGTTACAGTGAAACCCATTATTTGGTAGGCCAGCTAAAAGTTAATTTCAAAAACGAGTCAGGGAGATGGCAGTGCAGTGCCCAAGGGGGTCAGGGCTGAACTGGATAGAACTGGCATAAGAAAAACGTCATGTATGTTTTTAAAACCCCAGAGGTTCTGTCTGCGCGGCTATCTTTGACCCTTTCATCTGTTATGGCAGGCAAAGGAAATCAGTTAAAAACAGTTGTAGGTGTAGACTAGAGTGTGGCCATTAAATGCATGCTCCCCTGCAACTCAATAACTCCTTCTGGATTGGAGGTGAGAAGAATGAGTGCAGCCAATCAGAACAAAAGCAGGTTGACAAGAAACCAATGGGAAGTCAGCATGGAAACAGCTTTGGCTTTGGTATCAGTTGGCAGTACTGACCCTGGCAAACAGATGCAGAGCTGATCACAACTGAGCCCCGCTCTTTGGGATTTCGAAAGGCTTCATTTTGATGTCATCTCTGAAGCTTAGGCTTGGAAGAACACATCTCTAAGAACTTGGCCATAAGGTCATTGACATGGGGATGAGGGCTTGGAGATAAGGACCTGAAGGATGGCTTGAAGGATGGAGAGTAAGTTGAGGATGTAGTGGCCACCTCCTTCCTTACATTAGAATCTTTGTGACTGATAACAAACGAGTATAAAATGTGGCAAGAGATGTTTATTCCTGAAGTGACTTCAGGAACCTTCAGGTTAGCTAGCTATAAGGAAAAAACAGAGGAACCCAAGGTCTTCTCAGGACCATCACAAACATTTATTCCCGCTATGTCTTACACAGGGCACCATTTCAGTGGGGGCATCAGGGATGGTATCCAGCCTGTTGTTGATAGGACAAGCCACCCGCCTGTGTCAGGCTTCATGGCCCTGAGGAAGAGGTACTTTTTCTACTTCAGTCAAAGGCTTCACAAATCAAACCTCAACCTCAATCTTTACAGTTTTTTTAAAAAAATATTGTTTACCACTGTTCTCATTCCCAACTTTAACTGATGTGATGCAACTTACCTTGCTTCTCATTTGCTGAGAGAGGAAAAACAAGTTTTGAAGTTGGAGCAGTAAGGTGGAATTCCAGAGTGATCTGTACTCGTGGAGAATGAGGAGCATGACATTTACTTCTTCCCCCTCGAAGAGTTCTCTTGGTCAGGTGTTCATGGCGAGCCTGCCTTGTGCTGCGAACCGTGTTTACAGCCTTAATGAAAGCCAAGAACTCAGTCTCGGCCTCTGAGAGACTCACTGCTCCACCCAAGCACATGATCAGATCACCACAAAAGCAGTCCAGTCCAGTCCACTCCTTCCCACGTGTAGGTAGCGCTACGATACTAAAATACCAAGGCTGCTGCTACTTCCTTGTAAATATTCCTGGAGCGTGAAGGGGAGTGAGTGGTGTTAATGTGCTCAGATCTGAGTGTGCTACCCCCTCAGCTAGGTGGAGTGTGGATGTACCAGATCCTGGTAGGCCTCACGGTCCTCCATCCCATCTTTTTTCTTCCCCCCATTTTACAACAGGGTAGTCTGCCGTAGTACAAGTTACTTCTGGAAACACAATGCCAAACAATAGTTTTTCTTTCTGGGCAACAAAAGATGACAACAAGCCTGATTTGCTCTGTGGGAGGCCAGCCGATTACTTTGTGGTCCAGAAGCATTTCACAATTATGATATGTGCTACTATTGTTCTGGGAGGTAAGTGGCCAGGCAAGACTCCTCTGTCCTTAGAAACTTTCCTCACTGTAGGAGGAGATCACAGCTACATCCGAAGAGCACCCGATGGAACCTCAAGGTAAGAGTGAAGACTGCCAGGCCAGCTTCGTTCAGCTTCTAAGGAGCACTTGTGTCCATCTCTTTATTCAGTAACACTAGTTGGGCATGGTAGGGTGGTAGTGCATTAAAGAGAGTGAGACAGTCCTTGCCGTTATGGAGCTTTGTCATGGGGGAGGTAGGCAAACAAATAAGCATGAGGCAATGTGTTAAGTGTTGATATAATATGTATATTGTATTGTGTATTGACATAACACAATTATGTGTTGCCAGGATTCTCAAATAATAATAAGAAAGAAGCTCCTGATACTGCCTGTATGACCAGGCCTACCCTCATCAAATATGACATGAGGGGAGACTTCTCGGCAAACAGACAAAGAGGACACAGACCAGCAATCCACAATTTGCATAGTTGATGTCATTAACTTTGTTTATTATGGCTTTTAAAAAGATTTCATTTTATTGTATGTGCAGGAATGTTTTGCCTGCATACATGTCTATGTACCATGTGTGTACAGTGCCCACAGAGGCCAGAAGAGAGCATTAGAGCTCCCAAAATTATGTAATTACAGCTGTTTGTGAGCTACCATGGATGCTAGTGCTGGGAACTGAACCTGAGTCCTCTGGAAGATCAGCAAATGCTCTTACAGCTGAGCAATCCCTCCAGCTGCTCTTTTGGCCTTTGATGGGATTTTTCTTTACTCCACCCACTTTTCCTGTCTAGAAGAAAATTAGATAGGGCTTTGTAAACAAAGGCCTCCTAAACATTGATTAAGAATTCAGCAGGTGTAGTGTGTTCATAGAGATAGAGTAGCCTAGTCAAAAACACAGGTGCTTTTTTTTCTCCAGTTAACTCCTGGGATGAAAGTTCTAGGTCTCTGCAAAAGAATATTTACTTAGGAAAAATACCAGCTGCTTCAAGCCCTTTTCTGGAGTCAGGAAGATCTTCTAGGACCAAATAATGAGACAAATATGTGCAAAGAGCATCTTCATTTTATCATTTATCAGGGAGCAAAATTGCTTTGTCTAGAGATTTTTAATATAGTCACAAGGACTTTGGTTCCTTTGGGTGGCCACAATGATCTGATGACTGTGAGTTTTGCTGACTCTAGACACACTCCGAGGATGTAAAGATAAGCGGCCAGCAGCAAAGGGCATTTGTGGAAAGAGCGAGAATACCATCTCTTTACCTAGACTTAAGCATAAGAAGTATTCAACAGTTATTTACTGATTTGGTTCAACTTCAAGCTGGGAGGCAGGATGCAAGAACCCAGGCTGCCAGTGGGTCTTGCTTTATGCACAAACGCACAGGACTATAGTCTGTCTTGTATCTAGGGGAAAAAGAGGAATCGTCTTGGACAGAACAGGTTTAAAGGCAGCCCGACAGTGACAAGTGCCTCCCACGGCTTGTCCTGTGAAGGAGGCAACCCTTAGGCTACAGTCAGTTTCACATACTTCTTTCTTCCAGGAAAAATATTGAGTATATGTTATTTTAGCACAGAATGAATAGTTTTTAACATAAAATGAAGTATATAGACATTAATTTTGGCTTTTCATTACTTCCCACCATCAAATCCATCACTAAGATGCCTATGGAGTGACCCTAACACCTGCCTGGGTGAGCAAGTGTATGAGGCTGGTGAAACTTCAGTATTTTTCACACTATCCTGTGAGGGATGCCTAATTACGGGTACCTTATGCTTAACAGATTGTATTTATGGGCCAGTGAGGTGGTTTCAGGAGGTAAAAGCACTTGCCACACAAGCTTGTCTACCTGAGTTCAATCCCCAGAACCCATTTAAGGTGGAAGGACAGAACCAATTCAACAAGGTTGTCCTTAGACCTACACACACACACACACACACACACACACACACACACACACACACACACAGAGAGAGAGAGAGAGAGAGAGAGAGAGAGAGAGAGAGAGAGAGAGAGAGAGAGAGAATCCCCCAAACCCAAATAGCATTTATAACAATTGTACTATTCACACACACTATGACTCAGAAGTTGAAAATTAAATAACTAGGCTGAGTATTAATTACATTTTTTGAAAATATAAATAATTTATCTCTTTTGATAAGGTTTATTCTTAAATTGATATATAATGTGTATATATGTATTTATGGGTCACAGTACAACTTGACACAAACATACAATGCATAATGATCAAATTGGGTAATTACCGTTTTGAAATTATAAGTTGTATTTTTATTTTTTAGGGCTTTCAAAGATGGTTTTAAAGAATTCTGAGGTCTTTGTGTTGATGATTCTCTCCCTGTCAGGATTTGTGACAGGGCAACTGGCTTACCATTTTGTTGAGGTACCGTATACATAAGTTAGAGAGTAAATCAAAGGTCAAACACCTCAAACAAGGCCCACTCCTAATGTGTGTTTCCTCTTCTGCAGTCCTGAGGCTCAACCCCAGAACCTCATGCATACCAGGCAGAAGCATTCTCACACCCCCAACCCTATGGAATTAAAAATAATGTGAACAGGCATTCAAATAATTTCATATGACACTAAGCATCTCTAGAAAGAAAGACCCGTAAGAAATACAGCAAGAGAGTCGTAAGTTCGGAAAGCTTCAAATGAAGCAGTGGTTTGGAAGTGAGGACAGTTCATCTCATTGGCAGGTTCCTTGTCATCCTTCTCCCAGCTTTACCCCTTGCCCTTTGTTACTCCTTCGGAGTCCTTGTTTCTTTCCATTGTGAGTACACGGGCTTATTCCCTGATGGTCACTTTAAACATGGAGAGACTCGACACAAAAGGCAGCCTCTCTTTTAAGATTTATTTATTTTATGTGGATGGGGTGTTTTGCCTGCATGTCTGGAAGAGTGCTGCATGCCATGCCTAGTACCCCTGAAACCAGAAAAGGGTGCCAGATCTCCTGACACTGGAGTTATAGACAACTGTACCCACTGTATGGCTGTTAGGAACTTCACCCGGTCCTCAGCTAGAGCAGCAAGTGCTCTTAACCATTAAGCCATCTTTCCAGCCCCTGCAGCAGTTATTTTCATGATAAAGCATGGTTGATCTTTTCTCTCAGATTAGATATGAAACATGCACAATATAGCCACAAGAAAATAGTCCTTCATTTTCCCCCCAGCTTATTAATGCCTGGCCTTAACAGCAATACAATGTGCATCAACAAGTTATCGCCATTCAATGTTTTATTTTTTGAGATGGAAGTAATACCTAAAGCCATATACACACACACACACACACACACACACACACACACACACACACACACACACACACACACATTTGTATAGGGCTGCAGAAGCCTGTCAACCTCCTGAAGTTCCACCACACCCCCAGGCTAACACCATTTGAGCGTCGACTACTGCCACACTCATTTTCAAGTGCGCTCTCTATACTCAACTCATTAATCTTTGAGTTAGCTCATTCATTCTTGCAGGAACTCAATGGCAATAAACTCTCCAGCCACCTTCCAGACTGAGGCAAAGAGAAGTTAGATAATGGAGCTGTTAAACTGGAATGGTCTAGAATCACCTTTTTAGGAGGGAATATTTACAGCATTTCAACAACCGTTGTTGTGTTTTCTATTACTTTATTTTCACTCTCCATCATCAATGCCTTATAATAATCAATTATACCAACATCTAAACATCAAATTTCTCTGTTGACTAACTGGAATTTTTTTTCAATCCCAAGTAGATCCTTGTGAAGCCACAGATATCTGTGAGAATATATAATAGATACATTAAAATAAGTATCTAATAGCTTAATAAAAATGCTTTTCTGTGAATTGGATAGTATTATCTCAGGTAACACCAATGGTAAGGGATAGATATCATTTTTGAAAGCATCAATTTTAGGTTCTAAGCAATGTTTGTGTAAAACATATTAGAGAATGTCAGTTTAAAAGGAGGAAAGGGTGGAAAGGGAGGGGCTGAAGAGATGGCTCAGTGGTTAAGAGCACTGGCTACTCTTGCAGACGATCTAGGTTTGGTTTCCATCACACACACACACACACACACACACACACACACACACACACACACACACACGGCAGCTCACAGCCCTCTATAACTCCAGTTCTACGGCATCTGACACCCTACCCTGGCGTCCTGGGCCACTGCATGCATATGGTATATGTACACAAATGCAGCTAAAACATTCATACACATAAAACTAAAACAAACAATTCTGCAAAGGGAGAAAAGATGTATTTTGGCTCATAGTTTCATAATTTTCAGTCCGTGGTTGTTTGGCTCCATGGCTGTGGTATGTGAGGAGATGGAGCATCATCACCATCATGGCAGAGGATGGGCAGAGCATGGTTGTTCATCTCATGCCAGAAAGAGTTAGAAAGTCAGGGGTCAGGACAATATATACCCTAGAACGCCACATCAGTGGCCTCCTTCCCTCCAGCGCCCAAATCCTAAAAGCCCAAACGTGATATTAGCATCCTCATAATCCAAGCACCTCTCAATAGCGCCACCTGCTGGGAATCAAGCCCTCAAACCACGAACCTTTTGGGGGTGGGGTGGGGGAATCGGGTGGAGGAGGGTGGGGACACACTTCTAAACCACCACAAGTAACAGCCTAATTTTTCCATGCATTTGTTGCTTTAGGTGCACCAAATTGTCTACCCTCTTCTAAAAACGCCGAGTTTTTCACTTTATTGTTATTTTTTACCTTTAATTGTATTTGTGGCTGCTTTGGATGTGGACTTTTACATAGTCAAGAACGTGTTATGGCAGGTAAGAAAACATTTTAGAACATTTTAAATTAGTGGTTCTACAGAACACTAATTTAAAAGAGTTGAGGGGCAGGGTGTGTGGGGGCAATTAGTGTTTGCTGAGGGACTGCTATGTTTAGGATCCGAGTAAATAACATCTCAGTTTTGCCCATGAGCAAACTGAAGCTCTGAAGTCACAAGGGGGTCAGTAAGTATTTGGGTCTGGGTTCTGGTCCTAATCTGGTCTCATCATGACGGTGTCTTTTTTTTTAATGGCTGGGATTGTAGTTATCGTTTCTCCTTTTCCTTAATTACACTCATTGCACTATTTTGTTTGTGTTTCAGAGAACATTTCCCCCATTTTGGTTTAACTCCGTTCTTTCTAGCATCTTGAATTAAAATTAATTAAATTGTAGCATTTTAATGGTATTTTGCATATTCAATGCTTAATTTTTTCGCCTTTTACCTGATCTCATGTTTTGACTTTTAGTGTTTTCATTATTATTCAATTCTAATTTTAAAATGCTTTTCTGGGTTGAGGGGACACACTCACTCTTTTTTAGTTATGTAGCTTTGGCTGGCCTGGAACTAACTCACTATGTGGACCGGGCTGGCCTTGAATTTACGAAGTTCTGCCTGTTAGGGTTAAAGGCGTTTAACCATGCCTGCAGGGTATGAGTTAGTGCTGCAGTAAGGAGAGATGTGCAAAGTAATCTGTGGACTGTTGATTTAGAGTCCCTCGGGTACATTGCATCCCCAAACTCCGTACAAGTCTATGTCAGTTAAAAATAATGAAGCAATGGCTAGAGACATGGCTTACTTAAGACATCGGCTGCTCTTCTAGAGGACATGAGTTTGGTTCCCAGCACCCACTTGGCAGCTCACAACCATCTGTAACATCAGTTCCAAGGGATCTGATGCCCTCCATGGCTGGCCTCCATGGGCCCCAGATCTTCTGGCCTCCATGGGCACCAGGCATGCAGGTAGTGCACATGCCACAGACATACATACAGGTAGAACACCCATACACATAACATTAAAAAAAAAAGCAGAAAGAGGAAACAAAGTTTAAAAGAATAAAATGACCAAAATACATTGTATGGATCCATGAAACCCTCAAAGAATAAATAAAAATATTACATTATTAAAAATAGTAAAGTAAAAAATATCAGTCCGCCAGGATATGGTTCTTCAACATGAGAAAAGCAGTCATGTTATCTTTGGGTAGATGTGACGCTGTGTGATGAATTGGTTCACAGGTCTTGCTAATGGGAATGATTAGCTTTGGTACAGCGTTTGTCATC
The DNA here is from genome assembly GCF_949786415.1 of Peromyscus eremicus. Taxonomy (NCBI): domain Eukaryota; kingdom Metazoa; phylum Chordata; class Mammalia; order Rodentia; family Cricetidae; genus Peromyscus; species Peromyscus eremicus. The sequence continues at coordinate 33,431,803 of NC_081431.1, read as the reverse complement.
ATTGCATATGTGGTCTTCAAATTCAATAAGGATTCATGGGATCTACAGTGCTGTTTGCTCTTCAGCATCACCCTGTGCTTAATAGACCCTCTCCATTCCGTCAACTCGCTAAAAACGATTGGTACGTCAGTTCCCTTCTTTCTGGGGGTATGTTGTTTCCTTTGGACTGTATTTTCCTTGCATGGATTGTGTATTTAGCAGAGTAGGGATTAGTGCCTTATTTTCTCAAGGACAGATAACTGACTTGAAGGCAAAGCAGATAAGACAGTTCCTGGAGACAAACCTAAATATTAATCCATAAACAGATTCTGAGTAATCTGAGGTCATGTGGAAGCATTCCAGTACTTCACATCCAGATTAGAAATTGGAAAACAGATTTCCCTTAAAACAAAATCTATAGATATACTACCTTAGGAATAACAATAATAATGATAATGGTAATAGTACTTCAATTATATATTTTCAATTATTATTATTTCAAAACCCCAAGGTAAAAAAGAACATTAGACAGGTCCAGTTTTCTCTGTGATGATGATGATGATGATGATGATGATGTCATTTAATGTGATCAGTTTGTTTTTTATCTAATGGCTTGTATTAAGTGGTTGCTTTTACTTCATTTTATTTTTTGAGACAAGGTTTTACTGTGTGGCTTTGGCTTACCCAATCTCACTATATAAACCAGGCTGGCTTTGAATTAAGAGAGCCATCTGCCTCTGCCTCCTGAGCATGGCCTAACAGTTGCTTTTAAAATACATGGGTGTATAGGGAAGCAAACTAAAAAAAAATAATTTAAAATTCAAAAAAAAAAAAATAAAGGAAGGAAACTGAGCAAGCTGGGGAATCAAGCAGCAATCAGCACTCCTCCATGGCCTCTGTCTGGGTTCCTGCTTGAGTTCCTGCCCTGACTTCTCCCCAGTGATGGACTGTGATATGGAAGCATAAGCCAAGTGAACCCTCTCCTCCCCTAACTGCCCGTGTTTGTGGTGTCTTTCACAGTAATAGAGACCAGACCAGGGCAGTAGCTTTAAATCAGTGTGTGTTTACACGTGGCAAACACCACAAATCAGGCTTTCTCTTTTTCTGTTTTCTTTTAAAAGGGTCTAGAGACCAAGCCCTACATGTGCCAGACAAGAACTCTACCCCTTAACTATATCTCCATCCCAAATGTGATCCTTTTTAGTTTTGGAAAGCTGGCTTATTGGTATACCACCGGATGTGGGGGGGGGGGGGATACAAGAGGCCTCAATTCAACTTCTAGAGCTGCAAAGCACAGGGTTAGTGGAGAAAAGGGTTAATGGAGAAAAGAATACTCTGCAAAGACAGGGTCAGTGAACTTGTAGACACAGCAGTGGGAACAGTCCAGAAGGAATGAGAGAAGTAGACTGGGAAAATCTGAGCACCAGTAAGCAGTGGGACAAACACAGGGGACCCAAGATGTGAATGCTCAAAGGTGGCAGGCAGAGAAGGGATCCTTGTTTGAATGAATAATGAATAAAAAACTCTTAATTTGGTAGAAACTCAAAGGTTCAAGTATCTTCAAAAAAATTCCCAAATCCAAGAGAAACAAAACCATACCACGGGAAATCAAAATAAAATCCTTGAAAATCAATGATCCAGAAAAAAAACAAAAACAAAGACAAACAAACAAACGAAAAACCCTCAACAGCAGCCAGAGGAAATGGCTAAGTGGTAAAGATACTTAGTATATAATAATAAAAGAAATCCTTTGTCCTGGAAGTTGCTTTTGGTTAGGATATTTTTCTTATCACAGCAACAGAGATGAAACCAGGGCAGGTCAATACAAGGGGTGCACCTGCCATGTTCCCTTGCGACTGAAAAGTCAGAAGGCATAGTACGAAATGTAACAAGTGTTGTTGGTGACTGTTGCACAGACTCATGATGGTTATGATTGTCTTCTTTCTGTTTTTTTTTTCTCTAGCATGTTCTAGCTCTCCTCTGTTTTCTGTGCAAGAGCACCACTTGTACCACATTAAATTATCTTTTCTGTCCTTTCCCAGGCATTTCTAAGATGTACACTGATATCATCAGAGGAGAGTCACTGATCATTTGTAGTTTTACATGCATATTCTTTGGAATTTTTCGGGGCCATGCAACTAACGTTTCCATGTTCAGGGGTAAGATCATTGTGCTTTGTCTGTGCATTTCCTAAAATCATTCTTATTGAAATGAAAGTGCATTCGTCTTTCTATCTTTCTCTATACATTCTCTTGGACCAATTAGAATGATAAGCTAGATGACAAGTAAATAACTATCATCTTTGCATTTTATCGATCACTAAAATACAAAGTGTATATTTTGTGATCAGTGATATGCAAACAGGGGTATATGGGAGAGTTGGAGAGAGAAAAGGGAAGGGGGAATGATATAATTTTATAATCTCAAAAAATAAAAGAAATAATTAAAATAATAGTAATAAAACCCATTTCCTCTCCCCTAGCATGCATGCACATGTGCACCATTACATCACCTGGCTCAGATTATCTCTTGAGCTAGGATCATTGTGTTTCTCAGCCAGTGGATGTTAAGGGTTGCCTTGGTCATAGATTTGACGCTGAAAACAGACTGTTCATATAGCATTGATAAAACAACCCTAAGAATGACAGTAGCTGGATTTGTGTGGCTAATGATCACTGGGATGTGGAACATGTTCCCTTGACAGATTTCTAGATGTTGTACTAGTAGCTAGAGAAGAAAGGGGAATATCAGGTCATAGCATGGAGGGGAAAAGTTTCCTCCTGTTGTGTATTTGTGATAGCTGCAAGAAGAGGGTGAGGAGGCCTGAAAGCAGAAAGAAATGTTGGTGGAAAAGGAGACACTCACAGTCCTTCTCAATGAAGGAGCTATGGTGATTTGGGCAGACAATTTAAAAATGATGTATTAGCATATACTAAGTAAGTATAAAATGGATTTCATTAAGATATTTTCATGTATGTACATAATGTATTTTAATTATATTCAATCTTGTTTTTATCCTTTCTTGTCTTTCTCACTCCCATCAATCCTCATTTCAACTACTAGCCCCTCTATTTCATGTCTTTCTGTGCATGACCTAAGGAGTTTCATTGGGATTGCCGACAGGAATGTGGTGGGAGTTTGTTTCCATTCCTGGAGAAATCGATGTTAAGTTATAAACTGAATGAAAAGAATGTTCCCAGAGAGCCTCTTTTTCAGATCCTCTCTGGGTGCTCTCTCTGAAGAACAGGCTCCCTGTTCACAAACCGAAGAGCTTCCAGTGAAAACAAACAAACACAAAAGTCCCAGATGTTAACATCAAGTTTTCTGTCTCGTTTTCTCTCCTTTTTTTTATTTTTTAGAGTTACATGTAATCATTGGACTCAGCCTTGATATTTTTGGGAGCACAATATGTGGATATTGGTGTACCAGAGTCATTCAGATTATATTGACCGACATTTTCAGCAACACGCTGACTAACGTTGTTCTGTGTTTTTCACTGGTGTACATGACTTTCTACCTCGGTAAGGCAATCGAATGCAAAGTGTACGAACCTCGGTTTTGCCCTGCTCCTTACTCCAGATGCGTCTTCATAACTTCCGCCTCTTTGTGGCTGGCTCCCTTCCGTCTTGTCTTATCACCTCTTTGTCATCTCTAGTTCTCCCCTGCCCTCTCTGAACATCCTCTTCATTGGAAACTCCATGTCTCCTTCTCTTTGCACTCCCACCTCTGGGTACTCTCACCCCTTGGCGCCCTATTCTCTAACCCTATAGGCTGTCCCTGGCAGTCCCCTAGGAGACCACGGGGTTCGTTTCCGTTCTGACTCTTGAGCAGCTCACCTATAAAATGGGAAAGTTGGCAGAGAAGCTCCTGAGGTCTTTTCCAGCTCGACAGCCTTCACTTAGTAAGCTGAGGAGGCTGTTGAAATGCCGACCTTTTCTTGAACCTAGAAGGCAGGAAAGTAGAGATCAGGGATGCTTCTGTCCGGAAGAGAAGCTAGGGCAGGACAACTGCAGGAGTAATAGTACCCCGCCCGTGTGGGCCTTCAGTTAGTTCAGTCCTGTAAAATGGGGACTTGAAGTGTTACAGTTCCCATGAGCCAGAGGAACTATGACCAAACTGCTTTTGCTCTCATCTCATACAGTGGAGCAACTTCCAGCCAACTAAGATCTCAGCTCTCAAGAGCTCTTTACACGCCCAGTTAAGGAAAAGCACTGTTTTCCCTATTAATATATCGCCATCTAGTGGTTGCTTACTGCCCTGAGCCAGTCAAACTAGAGAAAACATTCACAGAAGACTCATTTCCTTAAACTTTAGCTCTTTTCTTCTCTGTGAAAGTTTTGTGGATGCCTATACCAGGTTTTTTCTTTTGGGCCACCAACCAGTTCCAAAATCACGACACAGAGACTTATTATTAGTTTTGAATGCTTAGGCACGTTTCTGGCTAGCTCTTTTAACTTAAACTGTTTATCTTCATCTACCTTTTGCCTCGGGGCTTATTGCCTCTCTTACTACGGTAAATCTTAACTTTCACTGCATCTCTATGTTTGGCTGGCGTCTGCCTGGCTTCCTGCCCCGGGTGTGTTCCTCTTCCTCTCTCGAGCCCAGAGTTCTCCTCCTATTTATTCTCTCTGACTGGCAGCCCCTTCTATTCTTTCTCTGCCTAGCTATTGGATGTTCAGCTTTTTTACTAGACCAATCAGGTGCCTTAGGCAGGCAAGGTGAAACAAATGCAACACATCTTTACATAGTTAAACAAATGCAGCATAAACAAATATAACACATCTTTGCCTAGTTAAAACAATATTCTACAACAGATGCCTTATCTTCAAAGAAGATTCCATTCCATCTTTCCATCTCCTTACCAGATTGTGAGCCTCTGGAGCATGAGTGGAGCTCATAGCTCTTGCTCTCTGTTTTGCCTCTTTTCAGCCAAGCTTAGAGTTTGTCAAATGCCCGACAGTAATTTAATACATCATGATCAAATAAACCAATATTCCTTCTCAAAGAGTTTTTGAGTAAGCAGACTCCAGATATACTTCATCAACCAGTGGCCTTGGGACATACTTAGCCTCTCTAAGCTTGTCTCTTCATCTATACAAATGGTCTAATACTTCATTTGTATAGGGCACCGCAGGCAATAATGAAGGAAGGTGTGTGACTTCATATGCTTGTGAGCTGGAGGTACCTAGGGGCTGGCAAGAGCTTATTATGCACATCTCCTCCCACCTATTTTCAAGTGACAGTTGTTCATGGGGGGGGGTGTGGCCTTTATACCATGCAATGTCGTCTTTCTCTCCTCCACCCCAGCCCCCTGACAGACATTAGTTTTTAAGCCTTTGCCAGCTCACCACTGGGTTCTTCTAGGAATAGAGGTGTTTCTAGTCAATGCTTGGTGCCCCCTTGAACAGATTAGATGAACCAGAACTGAGGGTAGAGGGGGCAAGACCAGGTTGCCAAGCATTTTCACATTAGAAGATTCCCAGCCCCGACACACAAGTTTTCAAGTTGGGATGAGACTGTCACTTAACAGTATGGATTCCATATTTTCATTCAGCTATGTGACCAAAGTGCCTGATCAGTTCAGCTGATCAAGTCAACAAAACCCTATTGACAAAAATGTGTTTAAAACTCAGCATGAAAGAGAAAACAAGCTATATACATTTGCAGAACCATTAGCTTTACTTGACTTGATTGTTTAAGTTAAATTCATTTAGGCAAGTAGATAAGAAAGTCAAAAGTGATGTTAAGTGAATAAATAAATGAAAAAAAAATAGTGAAATCTTCTTTCCTGAATATTAATAAGTATTGCTAAGCAGTAAAACCAGTGGATCAAAATCAATATCACGGTCATAACGGTGATTATCCATTGCCATGAAACTGTGCCAAGCAATATTTCATCTAATTTATTGTTTGCAATAAGTGTACAAGGTGCTGCTGTTTCACACCTGTTTTGTACATGCAGGGACACTAATGGAGAAAGGGAGGTCACATTCCAAAAGCAGGTGTCTCTTCCACTCCTTGTCTGGATGCTTTTTCTCTTCTTTTCTGTCTGCTCTTCGTCTGCAGCTCAGCACCGACGGTATTTATGGTGTTCAAACATTCTCCCTAGACTAAGTTTCAACATCTAGAGCCCAGTGAATTACCCTTTAGTCAGAAAGGGGAAGGCAAAAGCTCCAGGAAGCTGTGAGTTCAGCCAGCAATTTCTGGTACATGCCGCACAAGGCCCCTGAGGTGCTGAGTGGAGATTACATAACTTCTTTCCCCACTAACCCTAGCCTTGGTGATGATGTAGGGTTGCCAAACTGGGTCAAATCTGCTCTTAGCTAAAAATAGCTTTGTAAAAAGAGCAGAATAAAAGAAAAATATCTCGTGGAGATGAAGATGATATGAAGTTGAAAGCCCACAGTGTTTTGTGGTTAGTCATTTGTTTGCATGCTATCTCTGGCTTCTTTTACAGAGTAATAGCTGTGACAGGTCCCCTGTGGCTCACAAAGGCTAGGTATTTATTATATGGCCCATTACAGAAGAAACATTGCTATTTCCCGACCTACAGTATTAGGCTAATCCTTTGAAGAAACTTTCTAACAAGAAACACCACTTTCAATGTTCCTACTGATTCTTTACTCAGCACACACCAGTGTGCAGATTTAATTGCATTTAATTTTAACTCTCCCCCCTTCTCTCTCCCCAGTGGAATATTTTGGAATGTCGGGCATTATTGCTTTGGTCACGGTAGGCCTGAATTTAGATTCGCTAAGCTTTAAACCACGGATGGAGTTCATAATTACGAAGTGAGTTTTTTTTTTTCTTTCTTTTTTTTTTTTTTTTGGTTTTTTGAGACAGGGTTTCTCTGTGTAGCTTTGCGCCTTTCCTGGAACTCACTTGGTAGCCCAGGCTGGCCTCGAACTCACAGAGATCCACCTGGCTCTGCCTCCCGAGTGCTGGGATTAAAGGCGTGCGCCACCACCGCCCGGCTTCGAAGTGAGTTTTCTGCTGCATACTCAGTATAGATTCTATAGGATTTGGGTGCTTAAGCAGTCTTGTCTTTAAGGAAGCTGATACAACTCCATTTATAGACTTTTTTTTCTATTTTTAAAGTTTTAATGTGCCAACAATGATCACTGATATTCTGAGCAAAGAATCAGTGCTTCAGAGACCACAGTGCCTTCTCTACGTCACTGTAATAGTTATACTTTGAATTGTGGGTTTTTTTCCTTCACATCACACTTGGCTGACACCATCTTGATGTGAGAAGGAAGTCAGAAGAAAGAAGGGAGTCAGAGTGAGATGCATCATAGATGGGGGTGTGGACCAGTGTCTTCTCAGACAAATGGGTTAGTCCTTCTTTGAGAAACAGTGCTAAACCACAGAATTGCTCAGAATCTGGGCACCAATTTGCAATTTACCAAAGAAATTCTCATCTCAAATGAAGGCAGATGTGGACAATATACCTTAACCTTGACTTTTCCCATGAACATCTGTTCAGTGCAAAAGTTGTTTTGAAATAATGTCCTTCCTATATTTTTGGATGTTTAAATTATCCTATAAAAAATTAATACCAGTGATAGAGGACAGTACTTTTTCTCTTTTTGACAAAATGAAACAAAATTGGCACCTATAACTTTTATTACTTCGATGTGTTTGTGAATGAAGCTTGGGACTAACTGACTTATAAGGTTTATTGCTTGATGTAGCAACCAAGCTTGGATATGATCTTGAGCCTGGCCATGCTGTCTTTCAACATTATTGTAATTCCTCATTCTATTCACTCAATTGTTTATTTTTTCACTTAAGCCACTAATCTTTTTCTGCCTGCTATGGCCTGGCTGTTGAATTTTAAGCCTGAGGCAATGGGAATAAGACATTTTCCAAAGAACAAATAAGCAAAAAACAAACACCAACAAACCAAACCAAACTCATGCTATTGTTAAATGGCATACTTGTTTATATACAAAAGCTAAAGGTACGTATTCTGAAATTATGTATTTTTGGGGTCCTATTATCTGCAAAGGCATTGTTAGACCTTATGGAAATATTTTGCAAAGCATTCAACTCATCAGTTATTCTATGACAGCTGAGAGCTAAGCAGTGGGGTTTGAGGTCCCACATTCATACTTTCCTCCACAGCAGCTCTGAGTGGCTTGGATCAGGAGATAGGAATTACTCGGAGAGTCATACTGTGTGCTAATTATATGAGACAACATGCTTTATCTGCAGCTAAAATTCAACTTCCTAACACTTCTTCCCTAGAGTAGATCTTGAGAGCCACTGTGAGGGGATTGGTTCTGGGGCAGAACAGCTGAAAGTCCCGGGAGAGGGAATCAAGAGAAGGCAGGATTTGAGATCTGCCTGTAGATGTCAGATCTGGCCCTGACTCATGCAAGCCAGCGTATAGGGCATCATAGATTTTTCAGAAGCAATCTGAGAGCAACCTATTGCTCTTCCTTGCTTAACTGTGATGGTGCAGGCAATCAGCACTGCAGGGACTCAGAAGAGGTCATGTCTAAGAGAGAGCATCAGATGGAGAACACAGGGCAAGAACCAGGTTTCCCAGACTTGTAGAAATTCAGCAGACTGGAGAGCAGACAAGAGGAGCTCTCTGTGGGAGCCTGCTTCCACCTTTTGAAGGGGTCTTAGGTGGAGGAGAGAGGAATGAGGAAATATCAGATAGAAAGAGAGACCTAGACGATGAGAAGAAAGACAGAAATACAGGATAGCTTTGGGAGAGCCTGGGTCAATACCCAACAGCCTTGTCCTGTTTTAAAAAGGGCTTTTTATAACATGCCAAGGGGAGAGGCAAAAGACCTCCCCCTTGCAAGATCAAAGCACACTGTACAGACAAAAGTAAACCCTTCAAAACACTTGGTAGCCATACCTGTGGTCAAATCATCCCATTATGCAACCCTGCTGGGTAAAAGCAAGCTCAGATTCTCTGACCCTGAGTAAGTTCTCACTAGATAGACTCTGTGGGCTCCCACAGTTTTCCAGAGTAAAGGGAGGAGTATATGCAAGTCCCAGCAGAAGTGGTGAAGGGTATTGCATCATCTTCAGCTGTCACCTGGAGGTACCCAGGTGACTGTTTGTAACCATTCTCACTCTGGACTTTGAAGTAGCAGCTCCAATATTAGATAAACTGCTGGTTAATCCTGGAGAAACTGGTACATTACCAGCTTGGGGAGGGCTTGATTTCTCTGCTTTGCTCTTACTGCTGCGTTGTGAGAGGCACTCCCATGAGTTTTGGTGTGATGTTGATAATGATCTGAGTGTCTTAGATTGACAACATACTTTTTCATGTTGACTGTACCTAGGATGGAGGCCACAGTTTCCACTGAGATAACAGTGTTAGGCATAACATAGTTACTTTTATGTGAAAAAGAATATATTTTAAAAGTGTATTGATTAAAGTGTCATTTCCTTTTTATCCGTCCTAGGTTCTTAATAATGTGTTCATCTGCATATGAACATTTGATATATGGTTTCTTTGGCATTGTTGTTGGCTGTGGAGAAATCAAGTATTTCAGATTTCACTCCCTAGTTTTCACTGTCATCCTATATATAACAGTGAATTTTGCAAGGTAACGATGATATTTTAAAGTTTCCTTTGCTGGGCTTAGATTATTTGTTTGTGTAAATATGCACTTATGTATTCAGGTGTGTGTGTGTGTGTATGTGTATGTGTGTGCACACATGTGGAGTCCTGAGGCTGATGTTGGATGCTTTCCTTTACAACTTTATCTTATTTAAAAGATTAAAAAAATACATGTTGTTTGTTTACATGTGTTTACACGTACACATATATATTCACATGTTTTCATGTCAGAGGACAAATCGCAGGAGCTGATTCCTTCCTTCCACCATGTAGGTCCTAGGGATTGAACTTGGGTTTTCAGACTTGGCAGCAAGTACCTTTATCTGCTGAGCCCTCTCACTGGTCTGTCCACAGTCTTTACCTGAACTTGGAGCTCTCTGCTTCAGCTAGACTGACATACTGGCAGCTCCCAGTGGTATCCCTGTCTGTGCCTACTGAACACTGGGGTTACAGGGACAGACGACTACTTCGACTACTTCTGCCTTTTATGTGAGTGCCGGGGATTGAACTCAGGTCCTCACTCTTGGGCCCCAAGCACTTTGCCAACTGAGTCACCCCTCCAACCCCCAAGCTTAGATTCTTAAGCCCAGAGTTAGAATTGGAAGCAGTGGAGTCCAGGGAAGAAAATGTCACAGGAAGCACTCACTGTTGTCTCGGCCTTGGCAGTGGCACGCTGTGCAACCCTGGGAGAGCATTTTTTTTTCTCAGTTTTCTCCTAGAAAAGACTCTCATCAGGCCTGAGTGTGATAGAAACTCGAAGTCAATGGCCTGTCTTGACTGAGTGGAGTTGAGATCTGGAAAACAGTTCTATGAGTTGTCAGGTCCTTCTGACTCAAGGTTAAATTTAGAGCACCACAGGACAAGATGTATGGCATTTTCCATTCTTGCAGCAATACTGAAGTGTAAGCCAAATAAACTCTTCCTCTCCATCTTAATTTTTGGTCATGGTGTTTTGTCACAGCAATAGAAACCCTAACTAAGACACAAAAGTTTTTGGAAAGATTATGTAATAGAACTCAAAAGCTTATGAAGGACTTTGCAGAAGCCTTGAATGTGAAGCAGAAGAATTTGTCTGAGTTAAGTGCATAGTGTACAGGTAATTGTAGACTCTGTTTTGCTAAGTGATGGAAATGATCTAAACTAGTTTGTGTTTTGCTTAGTTGGGAGAACTCATAATTGGTAAATCCACACAGCATTTTTGCTGAGGCTAAAACATGTCTGATTTTACTTTTGCTGAGGATTCATTTGTCCCAAATCATCTGAAGCACAGTATACATATTTTCTTGGTACAGATCCCTTAAAGGTAGATTCTGAGGGGCTGGAGACATGGCCCAGAGGTGAAGAACACTGTCTGCATTTCCAGAGGACCTGGAGTATTTCCCAGCACCTACAGGTCAACTCACAACAGACTGTAACTCTAAGTCCAGGAGATCTAACACCTTCTTCTAGCCTCTGAGGTCACTAGGAATGCATGTGGTACACAGACATACATTTAGGCAAAACATCCATACACATAATAAAACAATGAAAAAAAGTTAAATTCTAACTTTTGTCACAAGATTCTACTGAAAACTGGCCTTAAAATAAGCAGAAACACATTGAAGTATGGGATTCTTTTCTGCCTATTTTTGTGCATGCATGTGTGTGTGTGTGTGTGTGTGTGTGTGTGTTGCATATATGTATGCATGTTTTATATGTATGTGGATGTAGTGGATGTATGTGTATGGGGTGAGCATGTACATGTATATTCATGCATGCTTGTGGGGAAGGCCCGAGGTTGATTTTGAAACTCACTTTGACTGCCCTTTTTCTGCCTTATTCACTGAGGTAGTCTCTCAGTCAAGCCCAGGGCTATTCTCACAGTTTACTCAGGGAATCTCCTGCCTCTGCTTCCTGAGGCTGTAATTGTAGGTGGTCCTCCACACCCACTAGGCATTTATTTGGGTTCTAGTGATCTGAACTCCAGTCCCCACACTTACCTGGCAAGTATTCTCACTACTGAACCATCTCCCCAGACCTAGTGTATGATTCTTGTAGGAGGTAAAGAAAATTTTTGTTTGGTTAAGTTTATAAATGTGTCTATAGTAGTTTTGGTTGTTTTTTGGGGGGAGGTGGGGAGTCTGATCAATACTTCTTCCAATTCCAGTTTCTCAGTCATTTTATGGTTTGTCACAGAATAGATGATCTTGTCAAGATGCTTTGGAGAACTGTCCATATAGGAATTTACTACCTAACTGCAAATTATACATGTGTGTTAGTGATAAGTTTTTATGTTGTGTAGAATTTCTCCTACTATGCACATGCTGTAGTGTATGCAAACTTCAGATTAGCTCTAATGCCTTATTGATAACCTCTGCTGTTTTTGCATTCTTAAATGAAGTTTAGTGCTGAGTACATGATTTTAACCACAAATAACATTACTGGATGATGTACGTTTTACTTATTTATGCTGTTTTCCTGCCAACAGGTTGCTTACTGTTATTGTAGTGAGCCCTATTTTGAAGCATTCAAGTTATGAGTATGATTGGCGATGGGGAGTTGTCATCACATGGTCTGGAATTAGAGGTGTTTTTAGCTTACTCTTGGCTCCTGATATTTATAATTTTTCTGAAAGCAAAATAGAGGCACCACATATGGTAGGGAAATAATCATGTGTTGTGATTATTTTTATTTACGCATTATTACTTATTTTGTAGCATACCATACCTCATCTTAATGTTAACCAACTTTGAATTAGTTTTTTTTTAAATGCACTTCTCAGTAGAAAAAAGACATTGTCAGAAAAAAGTTCATGTTGGTCATGTGAAAGGGGCCAGCGTTCACATAGTGATTATGAATAGGGTTATTTGTGGGTTTGATTTCCAATCTTGACTCCACCATCCACAGTCTGGCTGACTTTGGGGGATATTCCTCAGCTTCATTGAGTCTCAGCTTCTAATTGAGGGTTGAAATCATGCTTAGTAAAATAGCTGACGCCTAATAAATGCTCAGTAAGTTTTACTGAGCCCAGAAGTGCCATTTTCCCCCAATAGCCATCAGAGAGTGATAATAAAATACCCTCATCTAGAATATTTGAATCCATGTAGCTGCTAGAACAATATCTGAGATGATAGTGCTGTGTATACCAAGGAAAGAAAGACTTTATAAATTGTTACATTAAGGATATCCTTTCATCTTCAGACTCATTTAGAAACGTTTGGCTGAAGCCAGGCATGGTGGTACACGTCTTTAGTCCCCCTAGCACTTGGGAAGCAGCAGTGGGCAGACCTCTGTGAGTTCAAAGCCAGCCTGGTTTACATAGAAAGTTCCAAGACATCCATAGCTTTGTAGAGAGACTCTATCTCAAAACAAAACAAAACAAGTCTAGCTGAAGACTTTGTGATTTGTAGTGGGGGTTAAAAAAAACCAACCAAACCTGGTTTCCTTTCCTCTCTTTCTCCACGTCTTGGACTAGCTGGTGGATTGTAGCAGTCTGGAGGTATAGTGCCGAAGCAGACACCCCAGATACATGCTGACAGTGCCACAGATAAGCCTTGTCATTTGTTTGTTTCTGCAGTGCTGGTGGTCAGACCTCAGGCTTTGCACATACTAGGCAAACATGTTAGCATAACGTTAGTCCCTGTACCTCAGTATATATGGCAGTACTGAACGAGGTAGAGAAGTTTCTAGAAATCTCCAGGACCAATTTCTCACAACTTGCCCCATGAAATACACTTCAAATCTTTTCCTGGAAGGAAAAAGCTACGACAGCCACCTTCTCATTTGCTGAGGAATCTGGAAGTGAATGTCCAGAGCTCCTGATGTTTGACTGGTGACCTGGGAGTTTTCTCTTTGTTGTTATTTCCTTCCTGTCTCAGAGGCCCATTGTGTACAGATACCTATTTTTTTTTTTTTAATATTAGCTGTCAACCTTTTCATTTTGCATGTGGGGAAATCAAAGTAAAGAAGCTCAAGGGACCAAATTCCCAAAAGAGGACTCACTCCTTTTGATAGAGAATTATATTCCTTCCCAGGTCTTTTCACAGACTTAGCTCTGTGGGCTTGGTCTGGGAATTAATCTGGAGTCGAAGAAAGTCTGTGGTTTCACAGAGACATTGAAGGTCCTTCTATATCCCAAAGGAGAAGTACAATAACCAATAGCTTAGCCTCTGAGTATGCAATGAATTGGCCCAAAATCAAACCAATGAACTGTTAGTTAACATTTGGGTATTATTTTACAGTGTTTCTCAAGTCTGCACGATATTAAGAGTCTTGCCGGTTATACTCCAAATCTATAGTTCTGCTCTCTAGGCAGGGGCCCGGGAGTCAAAATGTTTGACAAGTGCCTTGGATAACTCTGAGTTTGGGGAAATGTTTTGGAGGAGATATTGCTATTAACTTCATTTTCACTGAAGGGCACTGGGGCTCTTAGGGGTTAGCTGGCACAAAGCACTGGAAAGATCTGTCTCTCAGTGTCCTTAGCCCAGAATATACATGATTAGTCATTTTTTCCCTCATTTAAATTGAAAGTTAATTTCTGCCCCAGGGTAATATGGCCAAACAGTGTCCACAAAACAACCCTTTTGCTTTAACTTATTAGAGACAGAATTTAAAAATACGGATTGAGTTAGAATTTTTACAGGTGGTTAAATGAACATTGTTCACCCCTGGGAAGAATACTTGATATTTTGGCTCTAACATCTCTTATGTTTTGTTTTTAGTTTATATTCTATATACAAGTAATATCATTATTGACAACAGGAATAAATTCACACATGATGCTTCGATCAGCCAAGACATTAGGTAAAGCATATGTATTATTGAGAGGTTTATTGGAGAGAAAATGCAAATAGAGTATTAATGGAGGGTTGTACAGACATTTCTTATGGACTACAGGAATCAGCGTAGAAATGACTTATTTTCATTAGTGGATTGTATTTAGGTAATTCATTGATTGCAATATTGGTTCATATAATTTAATAGAAACCAAGTGAATGGAGTCTTTAAAAAGACAGGTGTTTTCCTTTCTGCCAGTATGTCTAGAATAACAGGGTGATTCTGCTGTGCCGAGTTGTCCAGAGATCTGGGTTCCATTTCTTTTACCATTTCTCTATTCCCTAGGTTGTCTTTGTGCTTGCAGGGTAGAAATGGCTCATTACTGCAGTCTAACTAACACGAGAGAAACTGTTCATGTTCACAGTCTGATCAACTAGCAATAATACACTGGGATGTGGGGACTGGAGGACATCTTTAAGGACAAACAAATAATTTCCATACACATTCCATAGGCTGGAGCTTAACTACCTGAGATACAGGAGTGACAGAACCTGGAAATATTTTATTTTTTATGGCTGGCCATGTTTTTAGTCAAAAGTCGGGGATTCTATTGGCAAGGGGATGAAGAAGAGAATGGACATTGGGAGATACTTCCCAAGTTCTGCTATAGCTGCCCATCTCCAAAAGGAATTTGAATTCAAAGACAAAAATATATGTAGATACAATGAAATCACAAATGGGAACGTTTAATGACATCTAAGAGGAATTTGAAGCTATTTATACTACAATTACTTGAGAACAATGAAATAACAAATAAACATATCCAGTAGAGAAGTAAAGTCAGATCGTTGGTAGCAGTGGGGTTGAGGGGAGAAATGGAAGCTGGGTGGGTACTATGCTAAAGCCGTCTTCTTTTTTTTTTAAAATCACAGGTTTGTGTGCTCTCTCCCTCCCAAGACAAATTGCTGTTCGAAATGCCATTCAACACATACAGCAGATTATACGGAACACAATAACTTTATATAAGACAGAAAAAACTTTGACAAACGTTAACTGGGATGTAGTAGAAGAAAAAGCAGATATTGAATACAATCCTGTGAGTTGATATACACAATGATAGTCTTAATTTTCCTCTCTGGGTCTTCCTGTTTTTCTTGGACTCAATGTTAAAAACATAGTTCTGAGGTTGGAGAGATAGCTCAATGGGTAGAGTGTGTGTCATGCCAGCATTGGAACCTGAGTTTGAGTCCCAGAACATACATAGAAAAGCCTGGGGTGATGACCTGCTCATAATAGCAGTGCTGGGGAGCCCCGGAGTTCACAGAACAGCCATCCGAGCCTAATCTGTGAGCTCCTGCTTCTAGTGATAGACTCTGTCTCAAATATTGAATGTCTAAAATTGTCAAAGAACAAATTTAATTAGTAAGAATCCCTTTGAAAAGTAAAACATAAAAAACAAAATCAAAGTAGCTATTCTGAGGTTGATCTCTGTCCTCCACATACATGTGCACACATGTACACACACACACACACACACAAACCTACATCTATATACATGCACATACACACAAACCGGATTCTACTACCTAAGTGCTAGAAAATAGAGGGGAAATTTTATTAGCTTTGATGTTCTGGTGAAGCAACTTCTTTGAATCATGTCCCTAAAAAGAAAGTCTTTGTGATCGGCCTTTCTATCAGATACAAGGAGAGTGGATGTTTGTTTAAAATGACTGGTTGCATTCCAAGCAATGACCTCTGCCAAGATGATGCTTCCGATAGGTTGAGATCCTGAGGGATCTCTCCCTGTGTATTATAAAAAGCAGAAAATACAGGCTGACGTAGAGAGTAGTGAAGTATAGACAGAGGATAAATTGGCTTCTAAATATCCCAAAGGAATATATCCTTTATGGCAATTGAAAACAATAGTCTCATATATATTGTGGTGGCTTGAAAGCAAATGTCCCCCCCCCAAAGGCAGTGGCGTTATTAGGAGGTGTGACATTGTTGGGGTGGGTGTGGTCTTACTGGAGGAAGTGTGTAGCTGTGGAGGCAGGTGGTCTTTGAGGTCTCATATATGCTCAAGCCACACACAGTGTCTCAGTTCTCCAGTTGCCTGCAAGAGGTAGAATTCTCAGCTCCTTCTCCAGCACCATGTCTGCCATATGGGTATGCCATTATGATAATGGACGAAACCTCTAAAACTGCAAGCCACCTATTAAGTGTCTTCCTTTATAAGAGTTGCGGTGGTCATATTGTCTCTTCATAGTAATAGAAACCCTAACTAAGACACATATGGCAAAGCATTACCCCAGTTACACGTAGCTCATCACTGTAGCAATTCTGAGTGAGTTACTAAAACCTTTGTTAAGTATAGTGTTTACCCTGTCTCAACCAGTTTTACTTATTTTTATCTTTGTCTCTTTAGATTTTAAAGCAGACTCACACTGTTCCGATTACCCATATTCTCCGTGGTTCAGGAGAAGAATTAGCAACAGATGAAGTCTTAATAGAACAGGCCAGATTGCATGTAGCTATAATACAAATGGTTGGTATTATTCAAACAATATTAAATTTTTTTGCCTTTAATCCTTATGATTTGAAGGTGATTATAAAACCTTTTTGTTTTCTGATATAGTCTATCAACTGTCAAAATTAGTGTTTGAGTTACGAAAATTTATTTTTTTTGGTGTGTGTATGTGTGTGTGTGTGTGTGTGTGTGTGTGTGTGTGTGTGTGTGTTTGTACTCATGTGTGAAGGCCAGAAGCTGATAATGAGTGTCTTTCTCAATTGCTCTCCACCTGATTTTTGGAGACAGTATATCTTACTGAACCTGGAGCTTGCTGATTTGGCTAGACTAGCTGGCCAGCAAGCTTTAGGGATCCTTCTGTCTCCACCTCCCCACTGCTGGGAGTACAGGCTGGAGCTGAGCTGAACCTGACCTTTCACATGGATGCTGAGAATCCAAACTCAGGTTACTATAGTTCATACTAAAAGTTGAACAGAACCAAGCCTTCCTTCCTCAGGCTTTGTATTCAAGTCACAAACATTTTGTTTCTAAGACTAGTAAGTTTTAAGTGACTAGTAAGTCACTTTATGGGCTCTTTAAATAGTTGAAAGGTTTTGTTTTGTTTTTTGAGACAAGGTCTTACTAGGTAGCCGAAGCTGATCTTGAACTTGTGATGTTTCCGTTTCAGCCTCCCAGGTGCTGGGATCACAGGTTTGTGTCACCACACTGTAGCATAAATCTTAAAAGGTCTTACTAATAAAATCAAACCTGAGGCCAGGTATTGGGGTGAACACTAAAAGATCAGAGAGACAGAACAAGCCACAGCCACCTCACTTTGGCAATTCCTCAGCTGATCCTGTTTCCTCAGACTGGAAGCCTCTGAGTCCTCATCCAAATAGATCTCAGCTGAACTGCTGCTCAAAAGCCTAAAAGCTTAACCAGCTCTAGTTCCTGGTTTTCTTGCCTTTTATATCTTTCTGCTTCCTGCCATCACTTCCTGGGATTAAAGGCTCTTCTTACCATACCTGGCTGTTTCCAGTGTGGCCTTGAACTCACAGAGATCCAGATGGATCTCTGCCTCTGGAATGCTAGGATTAAAGGCGTGTGTGCCACCATTTTCTGACCTCTATATCTAGTGGCTATTCTGTTCTCTGACTCCAGATAAGTTTATTAGGGTGCACAATATTTTGGGGAACACAATATCACCACATTTTCCCTTTTTTGTCTAAAATTAAAAAAGCTTATAACTAATACAAGAAAAACTATATCCAATAAGTATATACAATATATACAGATTACAAGAATTACATTAAGGATGTCTGGTCCATTAACATTTGACAGACTCAGACGAAAAACTCCATTATGTATATTAACAATGTCCAGTCCAGTAACATTTGATAAACTCAGACAAAAAATTTCATTACTTATCCTATTTAAAACAAGTAGTTCCTTTTTAAAAGTAGATTCAATAATTGACCTTTTTATCTTATCATATCCATATTCTCTCTTTTTTCTTTTCATAATAGATTCAATAATCTACCTTTTGTCATTTTTATATCTTCCCCTTTTTCTTTTTAGAGTAGATTCAATGATCTACCTCATATCTATATTCTTTCTTTTTCTTTTTTTTCAAACAAAAACTCTGAATCTAATCTTCTTGTTCAGCTTTTCTCCTGACCATCAACAGTTAACAGCTTGTAACCAACCATCATAAACAATGACAATACCCATAACTCATTAAACAACCAAAAACCTCCCACCCCACCTCTTGGGAATGTGGGCATTGTTTTCTTAAAATTACTTCCTGCTTTCTGGGTGCAAAGGCATCTTTAGGGAATCCTGAAAAGAAAATTTTTGGGTTAATTTTCAAGTCCAGAGAGAGTTAGCTGTATCATTTGTCCAGTCTCTGCATAATGGGAAAATGTAGGGGTTGTCTCAAGTCCTTGCTCAAGTTGTCTGTGAATCTGGATCATCTCAGCTAGCCATCTCGAAATTGTCCTGAGCAGTTTGCAGTCCAAAGCCAGTCTTTCCATGGTGTTAATCAGCTTAATGGCTTTACCATAGTCCATGTGGAATCGTCATTGTGGGCTCCTGTCATCTTTTTGAAGATTTCAAAGTCGCTGTTAGGCGTGGTCATGGTTCCCTGAAGACTTTTTTTTTTTTTTTTTTTTGCCTCCTCTGTGGTTTGGAGCAATCACAGTCTGATAAATGTCTGTCTCTTGGAACCATGAATGTTCTTCCCTAGAAGAGAAAATCTTGACACAATTTCTCCCCACCATTTGTCTTGCCAAACTTTTTCTTTTTTTTTTTTTTTCAGGTTTTTCGAGACAGAGTTTCTCTGTGTAGCTTTGCGCCTTTCCTGGAACTCACTTGGTAGCCCAGGCTGGCCTCGAACTCACAGAGATCCGCCTGGCTCTGCCTCCCAAGTGTTGGGATTAAAGGCATGCGCCACCACCACCCGGCTGCCATACTTTTTCAAACTGACCTTTGCCGATACTTTCTTGTGACACGATGGTCCTGGCAATTCTTTTGTCCCAGGTAGCAGCATCACCACAGTCACCAACAGGATGAGAAGGAGCCAGCAACTCGGAGCATCAGCCGCTGCCTCCATGGTCCCATGGTCATCATTTGTGGCTCAGCCTCTGCCAAAGCTTCTCCTTAGCAAGCCTCCTAGGCCGGCCTCAAACTCGGGATCCTCCTGCCTCTGCCTCCTTCAGTAAATCCAACCAGTGTGCGCCACCACAACTGGCAACGTGTAGCTTGGGTGTGAGCTGGGGCCTGCAAGGCCACAGGCAAGTAGCTTTTTTGAGAATTCATAACATGAATGTTGGGCGCCAGATGTTACATGAATCTTAGAATGGATTCCTCAGACTGGAAGCCTCTGAGTCCTCATCCTAATAGATCTCAGCTGAACTGCTGCTCAAAAGCCTAAAAGCTTAACCAGCTCTAGTTTCTGGTTTTCACGCCTTATATACCTTTCTGCTTTCTGCTATCACTTCCAAGACAGGCATGTGTCACCATGCCTGGCTTTTTCCAGTGTGGCTTTGAACTCACAGAGATCCAGATGGATCTCTGCCTCTGGAATGCTAGGATTAAAGGCGTGTGTGCCACCATTTTCTGACCTCTATATCTAGTGGCTGTTCTGTTCTCTGACTCCAGATAAGTTTATTAGGGTGCACAATATTTTGGGGAACACAATATCACCACACCACACACAGCTGAAACTGCTTTGTGAGAATTTAGTGCACTGAGTTTCTCTTAAATGAGATTCCCTGAGCTGCTTATTTAACATCTAGTAGTGTAATAAGTTGATTGAACCCATGGCGTACCAAAGCTGACTACTGGGGTTAGTAATTATAGTGTGAGTTATGTAAGGACCAAGAAGCATATGGTGGGGGCTGGCAAGCCAGCTGCTCAGTGGGTAAAGGCACTTGTCATCTTGCCCAAAGTCCTGAGTTCTATCCCTTAAATCCTCTTAGTGGAGGAAAGAACTAATTCCCACAAATTATCTTCTGACCTCCTTGTGCTCACACATACAATAAATAAATGTAAAAACAATGAAAAAAATTGTAAGAGAAGCATAAGTTATTTCTATGCTTTTTTCTTTTAAAGCAAGGTTTCACTGCAGCTCAGGTGGGCCTGGAACTCACGACAGTCGTCCTGTCTCTCAAGTGCTGGGGTTACAGGTGTGCGCCACAGGTCTCAGCCCTTCCATTGATGCTTTGGTCCTTTGTAATTTTTACTTAAATATGAATGTATGTAAATATAAGTATAAAATATTAAAACATAAAACCTGTTTTAGAGTAGCTTTGAAAAGCAATGTAACGATGGAATCCTTGGAGTAGAGGCAGCCCGAATATTAATTGGTGCAACCAAAAGCTACTGCCCCATCCATGGAAAGTAAGTGAAACACTTCTTTTACTGCATTTTTCCAAATTAGATGATTATGTGACTATGAACAAAGTGAGCATTGTTCAATGTCTGGGTTAACCCATCTATCATCCCATCGGTCTACATCTATTTGTCCACCTGTATATCCATTCATCTATCCAGTAACATTTCTTTCTTCTTCTCACTCCCTCTCCTTTTCCTTCCCTCCACCTTCCTACCTTTTTTCCCTTCCTCCCTCCTTTTATTCCTCTCTTCCTCCTTTTCTTTTGAATGCCGGGCCTTGAGTATGCTAGGTAAATTCTCCTCACTGTCTATATCCCTACCCCCATTTATCTACTTTGAATGCTCCTCTTCATTCTGCCTCATGACTTTCATAACTTTGGAGATGATTAGGCTTAGGTAAGACACAAGGGAATCCATGAATGAGAATCTATATAGCTTTAATGGCTCTTATAATTATTTTGCTTTTATATAATATTCTCTAAGTTATTGGAAAAAGTACAGCAGCCTGGATCTTGTTCATAGACTGCTCTCCGGGGATGGAGAATGAGCTCTGGAGGAGTTGGCCTAAATGATGGTATTGCTAGATGCAATGCAGTGTGGTGGGAAAAGCCCAGTGTCTTACAGTTGTATCAATATCTTGTCACTGTCCTGGCAAGCATTACTGAGTGGATGAGCTGAGACAAAGCTGAGTCAGCAGTATCAATTCCAGCTAGGTGGTCATTAATGTTTCTGCAGTCTGGAAACCGCTCTGGGAGACCTGCCATTGGCCTGGGAGATTACAGTTGGGAAAGCTGGGGTATTCAGTTGCCTTTAGGGTTGGGGGACATGAAACAGAGGAAGCTTAATTCCAGAACTCCTAAAAGGGCTGGTCTAGAGAAACTTGAATTAGGTTCTGTCTCAGGTCAGGAAGGGTTCTGGGAACAGGGGCACAGGAGTCTCAGACTAAAAATGTTACTAAAACATGACCACAGTGGACAGATGATTAAGTGCAGGAGGTAAAGGCTGAGAAAGCACATTCAGTAAGTCCACAGTAAATTAATATTTAGTATATCATCCCCCCTTTTATTGTCCTGAGATACTGTTTTTAACAACACATATGTGTATTTTTCTTAGATTCATGAGTATTTCTGATGTTTCAACTTATGTGAGAGATAGAAGTTGGCTTATAAAGTTTAAAAACATGTTAACTTACTTGGAATATCACAAAGAAAAGATACTTTTCAGTGTACCTGAGTAAGTATTATGAACCTCTAGGAGCAGTGTACTCAGAATATCACCATTTCAACATTTTTAGAGTAGGTCACCCCATTTAAACTAATTTTTGCGGCAGATGTTTACAGGTTAAGTGGTGACTGAACAGTGTGTTTGCCTCTTCTATTCTGTCTTAACTTCTTTGTCATCCTTATAAAAGAAAACGATGGCATTTTAGGGCTATTTTTTTTTTTTTTTGGTTTTTCGAGACAGAGTTTCTCTGTGTAGCTTTGTGCCTTTCCTGGGACTCACTTGGTAGCCCAGGCTGGCCTTGAACTCACAGAGATCCACCTGGCTCTGCCTCCCGAGTGCTGGGATTAAAGGCGTGCGCCATCACCACCCGGCTTTAGGGCTATCTTATACCATGTTTCTTGCACTATTCATCTGGGTAGAGGACTGAGCAAGGGCCAGCCATACCTACAATGGGCTGAATCTAGCTCAGCGCAACTTTGTTTGTGGAATAAGATTGTTGTATCAATGTCTAAAATTAAGGAAAAATCAACGCTACCTTAAGAATGCCTATTACTGATTTTCTAAGATATTATAAAATATACATTTTTCTTAGAGTTTTTACTTTGCTATATAGACTGTGAACTTATATAATTTTTAGAGCAGGAAAACAACTTTTTTTTTCCAACAGAGGATGTCAAAACAAGAACATACTGGGAATAGTTTTTGCTTTCTTCCATTGAATAAATTTAAAGAGAACATAAAAAAAAATAAACCTTTAGCATCCCAACATACGTTCAGCAGCATTCTGTTTCTTTTCTCATTGCTGTGGGATCCTGGACATGAAGCAACTCAAGAGAGACTCATTTTGGCTTACAGTTTGAGGGTCATAGGCCATCATGGCAGAGGAAGGGTGACCCTGGGAGAGTAAGGCTGCTTGCTCAGATCTGGGCAGACCAGGAAGCAGTGAGAGGTGAATGTCTGTCTGTCTATCTGTCTGTCTGTCTGTCTCTCTCTTTCCCTCCCTCCTCATTCTGCAAGCCACAGTGCTGTGTGTTTATGATTCCAACAACCATATCATATCCAGAAGATAGCTCTGCACCACATTCTTCTCCATTCTTTGGTTCCTACAATCCTTGTACCTCTCTTCCAAGATGTTCCCTGAGCCTCAGAGGAGGTGACATGAATGTTCCATTTGAGGCCAAGCACTCAGCAGTGCCTTATTCTCATCATTTTGGCCAGTCACAAGTCCCACTCGGACTGTGGCCCACTGTAAAAGATGCCCCGCTGATGGAAGCTGACAGCTGTTGGAGTCTTTGGGTATTCACATATATATATATATATATATATATATATATATATATATATATATATATATTTTGGAAGGCAATTTAACTACATGTCCATTTGACAAAAAATCAGCTGCAGGTCCACTGTAAGGATTGCAAGCTCCTTAGCCGTGGGCTTTTGGCCAGATCTATAGCAGCAGGCATATATTCCTTCCAGGGGAGTGAGCCTCAAATCTAATCAAGATGTGGTTGTTTCTCTCAGAGCATCCATGCCAATATTGAACCAGTGGGCATATCATGCCAGGCATTTCAGCACAGAAACCCTCAAGGTCTACAGCTGCATGTGACTGTTGATGCCTTTTCTCTGTTGACAGCCTCCATAGCACCTTCCATCACTATGAATGTGAACCAGCAGGGAGGAAGCTTCCAGCTCAGTTTCAGCCTCATTTCTCTGTGTTCTTTATCCAGAGTGTGTATTGTCTTCAGCATTAAGGACTTAGAATATCTAGTTCTAGTGGTTAAGCAAGAGCAATGCCAACAGCCTGTGTTGTTTTGGAAGCCTCTAAGAGCTACTGAGGCAATAAGTCAGAAGGACGGAATTCCATGTCCAAGGTGTTTCTTAATTCATTCAAGTAGGCCAAGTAAATAGCCTCTTCTGTGCAGCTCTATTTCCGGTGGGTTAGAAAGTTTCAAAAAAATTAATATGGTAATTGTTGAACATTTTGCCCATTTAAAAATTTTAAACAATGCTGATGAGTAACACATTTTCCTCTACATTTATTGTTTCTTGCTTTTGATTTATTATATACATTAATAGCATCATCCTTTTGTCTTCTATTATATTCTCTATATAAAATATGCTAGTTATTATTATCAATAGTAGTAGTATTGTTTTTTGGAGATAGAGTTTCTCCGTGTAGCCCTGGCTGTCCTGGAACTCACTCTGTAGACCAGACTAGCTTCAAACTCAGTGATCCGCCTGCCTCTCCCTCCTGAGTGCTGGGACTAAAGGCATGCGCCAACATGCCTGTCTGTATGCTTGTTATTTTTACTTATATATTTCATATTATTTCTAGTTTGATTCGTTTAGACAGATATTGGACTTCACTGCTTATTTGTTATACCTTAAATGACCTGATACTTTATTTGCTCTTTTTTTTTTCAGGGATAATAGGTTTCTGATTTTTGTCTATCGCACTATAATTTCAGAAGAATTTGAATATGCAACATATGTTGTAACAGTAATGTATATTTTCCCTATGATAATACATATATGGCCAACTGCAAGAGAGTTAAATGTATCGGCACTGATATCCATAAACTACTATTTTATGTTTTTATATACATTAGAATCAGCACTGAAGGTACTGTGGAAACTAGAAACATGTTGTACAAAAAAGAATAATTCAAATATTTTGAATCCATTTTTTTCTACCTTATTATCAAAATAACTTGATAACTAGAAGTTATTTGTTATGACAGCTGATGGATCCTGGCATGTTCACAGCCTTAGTGCCAGTCTTGGCCATCAGCTATGTCTAATAAAAGTAGAGAGACTCCCAAGGATTAGGTGATAGAAAACTGGTATTTCAGTCATATACACTCCCTTCAGATTCTTCCTGAAATAATTTAGGGAAAGAATAAACAAATACAAAAGAAGTGGCTTGAGAGCCACATACCTGGACAGATGGCTCAGTGATAGTAGTTTATTATGCTTCATTATTAATAGTATTGCAGCAAACTTGTCTACTGCTTCTAAAATTATTGTTTTGGTATTGCATTCCATTATAGATACTATATTTTGAGTCACATTAAACATTTTGATGTGGAAAATTAAGAATTTAGGGGGGGCCGGGCGGTGGTGGCGCACGCCTTTAATCCCAGCACCCGGGAGGCAGAGCCAGGCAGATCTCTGTGAGTTCGAGGCCAGCCTGGACTACCAAGTGAGTTCCAGGAAAGGCGCGAAGCTACACAGAGAAACCCTGTCTCAAAAAAAAACCAAAAAAAAAAAAAAAAAAAGAATTTAGGGGAATTTCAGACAAGTAGCTAAAAATTCAGCTTTTAGAATACAACTAATAGGACTGAGAGATGGCTCAGTGCTTAAGAATGGACACTGATCTTGTAGAGGGTCTGAGTTTAGTTCCCAGTATCCACATTGAGTGGCCCCCAATTAACCATTGTAGGTGGAGTTTTTCTGTCCTGTCGGTCAGCTATGTCCCATCAGCTAGCTCCCAAATAACCACACAGAGACTTAATATTAATTATAAATGCTTGGTTGATAGCTTAGGCTTGCTTTTTAGCTAGCTCTTATAACTTAAACTAACCCATTTCTATTTATCTGTGTGCTGCCCCAGGCTTGTTTACATCATGTATGTACTTCCCATCCTGCTCGCTCTGAGTCTCATGATGTCTCTTCAGATACCATCCTTCTTCTCCCCAGCATTCTCTCTGCCCCCCAAATCCTGCCTAGCTATCAGTCAATCAGCTTTTTATTAAAAATGAGAGCCAATATATCTTCATAGTGTACAGAAGTATTATTCCACAGCAACCCATAACTGTAATTCCAGATCCAGGATATCAGATGCTCTTTTCTGGACTCCATGGGCACCTGCACATAGGTGGTGTACATAAATATACACTCAGGTGAATATATGCATACACATAAAATAAAAAATCTAGGCTACAACTCATTTCTTATGATTGACTTGCAATTTTAAATATTTCCCTCTCCCCTATGTCAATATATAGTTGTTATGGAGTAACATATATTCTGTTTGTTTTTAAACAGATACTAATATTAAAAAGGAAATATTTTCTTCATAACTGGAATAATTTGGATTTTTTCATCATAGTTATCGGAATCGTTGATATATTATGCCTGCACTTTGTCAAGCTGAAACCAAACAACTTAGTTCTCATCCAGTTTACAGTGGTAATAGGATATTTTAGAATAATTAGGTTTCTTCCTATCTTCAAGGTAAGGCTTCCTACGTCAAAATACTGGTTTGCTGCATGATTTACTAAGTGATTCAATAAGCTTCACTCTTGTGAGAAAAATGAGAGAAGGAGCTGTCTCTTCCAAAATGTTCTTCAAACAAACACCTGCTTGGTTGGCTGTCATTGCTTCCACCCTGCCTTCACAGAGGCTTTTCCAATCACACCAGACAAAAGCAGAAACCTGGGCTCTACATCCTTAGCTTTATACCCCATTCTTTGTTCCTCTTCCATCTGCATAGTTTTTACTTTCCTTCTATTTATTAGTGCTACAAATTCAGTGTTCATGAGAATTGCTATGCAGAGTTGTATATGTAAAACCCACTTAAAGGAGTAATTGTGATTCTATGGTATTTGCCTTATGAGTTGAGATATGAGCTAAGAGCTCATGTAAGGTGTAACTACATAACACTGGAAATCAAGACGTATAGTGAGGCTAAGACATAGCCTGGAAGAACTTTCTCTAGACAGTTTTTATGCAGATGTCTTGTGCACATAGATGCAAAATAATTATTTTTTTGAGACAGAATTTCTCTGTGTAGCCCTGGCTGCCCTGGAATTCGCTCTGTAGACCAGACTGGCCTCAAACTCAGAAATTCCCTGCTTCTGCCTCCCAAGTGCTGAGATTAAAGGCATGTGCCATCACCGCCTGGAACAAGATAATCATTTTAGACATATTACTTTATGAAAAATCTTAAAGATGAAATACATTTTTAAAGATGTATTTTTGTGTAAGCCAAGTTGTTGTGTGACTTTTGGGGAATAGATGTGAAAAAAACAGCCTGTACATTTCAGATAGGGAAATCAATGAAAGGCAGAAGTAGGGATTTCAAGTCCATCTTGGTAAACCTATGAGTTTATTGGGTTTATTTAATAGGAGTATGGGTGAGGGGTTACTTACAGAGGTGACTCAGAGTTGACAGGTCAGTTTCCTTTTCCCCACAGTCCTCACCATTCTATAATTTTGGGAAGAGGCCTTGTGAGCCTTGTAAGTTTCAGGGACTTTCTGATACTTGTGTGTGTTTTATTTCCTGAGTCTTAAGGAGCCTTCCTCCAGAATTGAATGCTCCAATTTAGAGGGGATTGTTAAACAAATACAAATCTATTGAGAGTGTGCCCAGCAATTCTCAATCAGTTAGCAGCCCTTCTGTCTTGTACTGCCTGAACAAAATCATAATAAAGTATATTTAAGAAATCAATATTATTATATAGTTGGGTTTTTAAATTGAACACTTACTTTTTGCCAGGAACTGGAAAAAGTACTTTATATAACTTACCCAGTTAAATTCTTATAATAGCCTTCTGAGGTAGGTGTAACTTCTACATAAAGTTAAGTGCCCTAAAAGTTAGACTCAGCCCAATATGACTTTGAAAAGAAACATATCTGCCTCAGTGACGGTTGGGAGAATACTGGAGATCTTTATTTTAGTTGCCCTAGGAGTCAGCAGTCAGCTCAGGGTTATCAGTGCATCACGGAGGAAGGCTTTGAAAACATTTTCTTTAAACAAGATCCTCCCTACCCCCAAGTTCACAATCAAAATGGCGGCTAATAAAGTCTTTCTCTGTTCTTTTAATTCCTGTACTATGGTACTGTTTTCTTTTTACTTTCTCCTCTCTTGATATTGAGTCTCGCACCAAATGCCCCTGTGCTCTGACTCATCATGGACTCCATGGGAAACCCCTTGGTGTGTGATTGACAGTTGGCTTTGGAGCAGTGGCTTCATTGGCTTTCCAGGCCTTACATATTAGACTCATTTTGTTCAGGAGGAAAGGGAATCCTCAGAGTCACGGGTAGCTTGCTGAAGGTCACAGAGATGGCGACTGGAGAGATAGTATAAGAGATCTCATTCTCTTAAGTCCCTGCACCAGCTGGCCTCAGCGTAAAAGTAGAGAAATGTAGAACAAGAATGGAAGGTGGCCTGCATTGTTCAGAGATAGAGTTTATTCTTCCAAGCTGTTGCTCAGCTTCCTGGGCCACCACATTGGTTTTCTGAAGTTGAAGAGTAGAGAGACTGAGGGACAGGGGCATGCTAGAGACTCCACCTAAAGCTACAGTCAATTATGCACAAAGGGAGTGGTCACAAACCCATGTGTGTGTGGATGCAGGCAGAGGCCTTTTGGAAACAGGCCCTGCTGGACCACATACCACAGTGTCTGACATTATACTTCTGGACAGGACCAAACGCTGCGTTTCTAGAAAGTTCTTGGACATGCTTTTGCTGGCCTACAGATGACATTTTGAGAACCTCTGCTGGGGAGGGTGTTTTCCTCATGATTTTTTTTAGTTAAAAAAATTGAATTAGCATACAGTATTAGATTTCACTATGGGATTTTCAAATAAAATTATATTTTTATTAATTCTCCTCCCTCCTCTCCCACCCCCTTCCCCTTCTTGTATGCCCCAGTCTCTTTTCCACTTTCCTGTCCCATATGTTCTGTTGCTTTCTCTGCCTTGCTTAAAGCCTTTAATTCCCTCCCGTGGTCTTCATCCTGGTTTCACAGCCTGTACCCACACTCGCCTCTGCTTACATGCATGCACATAACCATGGTAAACTAGATCCTCATGAGAGATAAAATACTTAATTAAATGTATATTTTTCCCTCCACCCTGCTGCTCCAGATTATAATACCAATACTAATAAACATGACAGACGTACAGATCAAAAAGAGCCTCAGCTTGATGTACAGTATCACAAAAGGCTATGTCAAAAGTCAAGAAGATGCCAAACTTTTGATAAGGCAAATTTCTGGTCGTGAATCAGTCTATCAGGTGAGAAACAGGCATTGGATGGTGTGGATGGGAATTACCTTACTTAGGTGTATTCATATCCCTAAGATCAGCTTGTTATGTGTGTGACCAACAGACAGATTTCAGTAGGTAAACAGGTTCAAGTGTTTGTTATACAAGGTGCTTCAGAGAACAGTCTAAACTTTTTATTTGTGTGTGTGTGTGTGTGTGTGTGTGTGTGTGTGTGTGTATGTGGGTGTATGGTTGTGTGTGTATATGCACTTGGGTGTGCTGTGTGAGACCCTATCTCAAACAAAATAAGACACAACAAGCAAAAGCAGTAATAATGATGATGATGATGATGATGATGATAACCCACCAAAGAGAGAATTGAAAATGCTAAAGAAAGTCAAGTGTGACCCGGGCACTCATGGAGCCTCAGGGTGGAGTTTGTAGTTGTGGAGTCACGGGTGTAAAAGCTGAAGGAGTCAAAGACAAGTCAGTCACTGGTCCAAGAAGAGCTGGCACATCAAAGTCCACTGTGTGCCCCTGCTTGCTCGTCCCCCCCTGGTCAGACCGCCCCTCTTAAACATGATGCTCAGCACAGTCATTTCAATCACACACATGGATGGTTCGTAGGTTTTCTCACAACTTTCAGCTTTTGTCCCCCTTTGCCATGAGGAGGTTTTAGCGTGACTTTGCAAGTTTCCAGCCGGCCCTCTGCTGGGTTCCTTCTCCTCATTTGCAGACCCATTAAACCAGTGGTTTAAATTTTTTTGACAATCACTATGATCACTTCTTTTTCCAAGCAGTAGTTTCTTTAAAAAAAAAAAATAATAGAGTCTCTTGAATCTCTTATTTTAAAAGTTTCTGTTTCCTGCATGACTTCTGCTTCCTCAAAGTCCCATTTGAAAGTGGGAAGATTGTTCTAGGTCATGCTGGGCTATGCAGTGAGTTCTAGGTTGGCCAAGGCTACACAACGAGACCCCCGCTACAGCCCTCTCCACACAAAAAACAAACAAAACAGAGAGTATGGAGAAGTTCATAGCAGAAAAGACTCCAGAAGGAAGATGAGGGAAGTCAAACATGAGCCAGAGAGGGAGCTGAGGATGTTTTTAGACATTTAGGAGACAGCAGAGGGGTCTGGAGGCAGTTGCCTTGATAGCTATGGTATAAAACAAATCTCCATTGTTTAAATGGGGAACTTCAGGGAGCTGGAGAGATGACCCTGTGATTAAGAGCGCTCACTGTTCTTCCAGAGGATCTGGGTCCAGTTCTCAGCACCCACATAGCACCTCACAGTCATATTTAAGTCCAGTTCCAGGGGATTTGGTGCTCAGGTACCAGGCACTCATGGTGCAGATATAAATTCAGATGAAACATCCCTACACATTAAAGAAAATAAAAATTAAGAAACAGAGGACTTCAGTGGCTTTTTGTGATGTGTATTAGGTAGATGCTTCTGAAGTGACTCGATGTTTCTGGAAACTAGCCTATGGCAGTTTACCTGCAGAGAGGTAACAGACATTGCCTCTTTGGTAGTGATGTCTTTGCAGGCAGGAGTTACTGTTGCCCAGAATCTCAGTGTGAGTATAAATTCAGTTCTGCAAGAAGGAGGCTTAGCACAATGCAAACAAGGCTGGACATGAGTATGTTAGGGACATACAAAGTCTCATTTGTATAGTCAAAGCAAGGGACTTACTAGGTGTAATTTTTAAAAGCCCAAACAAACAGAGGGAAAAAACAAAAGTTTTGTTTTGCTTAAGCTTCAGATAACAAATCCATTGTTCTCTATAAGTGTGGCATGCAGTGTCTGAGTGCATTGCAGGTACTTGTATGTGACGACCCAGAGGACTGTGCATTGTTGCCTCTGGGTTGTTGCTATGGCTAAGAATGTGCTCCAGAAAGACTGACAGCCAGAGTGAGCTTTAGGAGGAGCAGTGCCTGGCACACAGCGAGCATCCCACAGCACCTGTTGTGTGATTGAAAAAACAATCACGCCACCCATTTGCCGGTGTGGAGTTCCTTCTTCAACTCTTTAAGGAGTGGCCTTCAGGGAGCATGAACTCACTTACACAGCATGTTCACATCATCCCACTGGTTTTTGTGCTCTTGGCAAAGTAGATCCTCAAATAGCTGTTCCCTCGGTGTATCTTCAAATTGGTGTCTGCCAATGAGAATTCTTAATTGTGCACAGTGTAGTGTAGAGAACTTTTCCTCCCTCCCTCCCTCCCTTCCTCCCTCCCTCCCTCCCTTCCTCCCTCTCTTTCTTTTTTCTTTCTTTTTCCCTTCCTTCCTTCCTTCCTTCCTTCATTCCTTCTTTCGAACTAATAATAGTTATAGTGAAGCATGGTACTTATGCAAAACATCAGCCCTGCAACATTCACTGCAATCTGAGTCCAGGCCTGGGGGATGCAATGGAACTCTCTGGAAGACAAAAGCTCTCCTAAATCAAACTGAGTGAAAATTCCTCTGTATGCTTCTTTAACTTTTACTCAGGTGATAAAGCCAGGATTGTACTTGGTGTAATAAGAACCATTTCTTATTATTTCTTCTTCTTCTTATTATCTCTTACAGAAACTATATGACATTTTAGAAAAAAACAAGCGCGAGGCCATTAAAGAGCTAGGTGAGTGGTTGGAGCATTTGCTTTCCTGATTTGTTTTTTGTGTAATCTATAGATTTTATTTCTTTGTGCTTCTGAAGGCCAGAATCCCAGATGATGGTGCTGTCAAGGTTGGTTTCTGGTGAAGACTGGCTTCTTGTGGGGGGTAAACATGGGAGCCTTATTGCTGTGGCCCCATTTGACCTTTTCTGCATGTGCAGAAGGACTCTGGTGCCCAATTTCTCTAGTGAGATCCCATCCTTACAAGGTAGGGACTCTACTCTTATGACATCATTTAAGCCCTATCACCTCCGTAGAGGCCCTTATAAATATGGCATTACAGGGGGTGGTGGACTGTCTGAGCATGCAAAATGACATCCCTGCAGAAGGTCAGAGGGACCCTGGCATCTGCTGTGGCAGCGCAGGGAAAGGGTGGGAGCAGGAGTGTCTGTTCAGATGGCAAGGTCAGGGTCCTCAAGGATTTTAGGGAAAGCCACACGATGATGACCTTTGACAAGACATTGTTTTGCTTAGTGTGGTTAGCTTGCCTGAGTTCACGTGACTAATAAGTCGGCACTCAGTTCTCTAGCTTTGGTGGATCTGGTGCTAAAACGAATGCTCTAGATCGTGGCTATCCTTTATGTTACTGGTCAATTCATTTTAATGAAAAAAGTGTATAAGTACCTTCCATACATACATCAGACATTGTGCTCAATGTAAAGATGACACATGAAATGTTAATTTTGGCCAAGAGTCTAGTCCCTGACTTCTTGTGTTTATTAAAAGAGAATGAGTATTCCACTTGAGCTCACAAGACCCATCCACCTAACTCTGGATGCTCTTTTGAATGAAAGTGTTTTAATCATCCAACCAACAAAAAATATAGAGAGGATAGGCAGAGACATTAAAACAATACTTGAGTGAAACGAGTTTTGGCATAGAAATGGGTAGGAGATACCATGGAGATGGGACAGAGAGTTGTTTAGTTGTGTGGGAAGCTAGTTTTCATCCATATGATGGGGATGCGAATTCACCCTACCAGCCTCAGGAGTTCTGTGTGAAGCTAGAATGAAAGGCTATTGTATCAATACCTTGGACATTCTAATACAATACTAGTTGTTATTGTGGTTGTTGCATAGATTGCTTACCACATCTAATTTTTCTCAGGACTCATAGAGCACGAAGGCCGTGATGTTGTCATTGCTCTGAAGACAAAGCAGGCAATCCGCAATGTGATTGCTAAAGCCCTGAGAAACCTCACCTTCCTCTGGTCAAGAGGCATCATTGATAAGCACGAGGGCATTGAGATGAATAAGGTAGTAACATATCATTGATAGGTATGAGGGCATTGAGATGAGTAAGGTACTAACATATCATTGATAAGCATGAGAGCATTGAGATGAATAAGGTAGTACACACATCATTGATAAGTACGAGGGCATTGAGATGAATAAATAGTACACACATCATTGATAAGTACGAGGGCATTGAGATGAGTAAGGTAGTAACACATCATTGATAAACACAAGGGCACTGAGATGAGTAAGGTAGTACACACATCATTGATAGGCATGAGGGCACTGAGATGAATAAGGTAGTAACACATCATTGATAAACACAAGGGCACTGAGATGAGTAAGGTAGTACACACATCATTGATAGGCATGAGGGCACTGAGATGAATAAGGTAGTAACACATCATTGATAAGCACGAGGGCACTGAGATGAATAAGGTAGTAACACATCATTGATAAACACAAGGGCACTGAGATGAGTAAGGTAGTACACACATCATTGATAGGCATGAGGGCACTGAGATGAATAAGGTAGTAACACATCATTGATAAGCACGAGGGCACTGAGATGAATAAGGTAGTAACGTGGTTCCCACTGTGTTTGGTTCCATAAGCTCAGGCATCCCAGGATGTAATAAGAGAATTTGTTTGAGGAAGCGTTTAACCACAAGAGCTACCTCGATACTTCCTGGCAACATTTTTAATGCCCGTGGCATTCAAAGCCAGTGCTGCCTGGCATGTCCTGCAGTTTGAACAACGTGGCTGCAAGTGACTGAAGCCATCTGTAGCTAAATCCAGTGAAGAAGCAGGCTTGGAGACTTAATGAAAAGGACTCAGAGGACTTGTAGTCTGTGTGGCCAGGTTTCAGGAAGGGACTTGAAGAAAGACTTAGAAAACTTTCCAGATTCCTTACTTCTTGTCAGGATTGTCTCTGAAATCTTCCTCTGGCTTGTTCTCTAGCCTCAGTGGATCTATCTATCTATCTATCTATCTATCTATCTATCTATCTATCTATTTCTACTTCTCCATTTACTGGTGGATTTTGTATTGCATCATTCTACTGACTGGAGCATCCACAGAGACAGTAACAGTATTTGAAGGGGAACAACTGTGTGTGTGTGTGTGTGTGTGTGTGTGTGTGTGTGTGTGTGTGTGTGTGTAAGACAGGGTAGGATGTAATAATTGGATTATAAAGATGACAAGTTGATCTGAGTTAATAAGTGAAAATAAGAGGAAGAAAATAGGGACAGAAAGATTATAATACACATGGCGGCAGGGGTGGGGAGCTGTGATTTGAAGCTCAAGTTAAGTCTGCACAACAGAAATGTGCTTAGATTTCCTTGGTTTCGACTTCACGTCCATTTTTTTTGTCACAGAAACAATTACCATAATTTTGAATTTTCATTTTTAGGTACTACTTACAAAAATCAAAGCCTTGAATAACTTTCCCATGGCAATCCCGCCTCCAACCCCTGACAAATACCTACCCAACATCGTTTGGTTGGAAAATAAAGATGTCCTCATTGAGTTCTTCAAGGTAATAATGTCTTCTGTTCTGACTCAGGCTTGATGTAAACATTTCCCCCTGCCCCAACTAACAACTAAAGAAAAGCGTATCAAAAGCATAACTTCAGTTAAATGAAGCCTTTATTTATTTATTTGAAGACATCAGGAATCTAATTTAAGCAAGGAGAAAATGTTCTGAAGAATTATGGTTGCTTTCACAAGTGAAAAGCCATTTGGGTATCTTAGCTTGATTTGCTATAGCAAAGCGCCGCAGACCAAGTGGCTTTCAAACAACAGAAACTTACTTCTCACAGTTCTGGAATTGGGGAAATCCAAAATCAGGGCATGATCAGATATGGTTTCTGGTGAGAGTCTCCATCTGGTTCATTACATGACTGTCTTCTCATTGTCTCCATCTGACAGAAAGAGCAAGAGAGCTCTATGGTGCTTCTTTCATAAAGGCACTAAACCTGAACGTGAGGACTTCACCTTTATGACCTAAGCATGCCCCAAAGGTTCTACCTCCTAAAACCCTTACTCTAGGACCTGGGATTTCAACATATGCGTCCTAGGAGGACACAAACATTAAGTCTATAACATTAGCCAACCTTGGGCAGGGTGCAAAGGCCTAACAGGAATCTTGGACATTTTATAGGTACAGCAATTGTGTCTCAAATCCTAGGTTCTCTGCTTCAGTTCAGACTCTGTCCCTACCTTAGATGAGCGGAATCTCTTGCAGCTATCTCAACTGTATACACTGTGTTTGCATCTAGGTCTTTTCATATCTATCTGCTATCTGCTGCTCTTCTTTCGGGACTCAGCTTAGCTATCCCTATCTTGCTAGTGAGGGTATCACAAACAACTGGGAAAAGACCCCGTGACCTTTCTTCACTGTCCCCAAGTGCCATGTTCCTGTCTGCTTTGCCACAACCATCATACTTTATTGACAACACCTTCCCCACCTAACTAAAAACCTTCTGTGGCCAAGAAGTTGATTTCCAGGCTTGACATTTATAGCCTAAGCCCCAGTGAGGGCTAAGCACTTCCTTAATTGTTTTTTTGCTCAATCATCCCCTAAACATTTACTGGGTGCTAGCATTCTTTGCTGTGTTAAGAACTGATCACAAAGTCTTTGCTTGTTTGCCTGTATTTTTATTTCTTAAAATTGATGTGGTATGTGTATATATTATAACAACCCCAGGGTATGTTTTCCATTTTTATGCTACTTGATAACTATTTTTAATTTTAAAACCTTATTTCTGTTTAGACAAGTGGTCTACAAAATTGTAGGATTGACTTCTCCAACCTATTTTATTTTTTCATTCAGGGAAGAACTAGACTCACCTATTTCGACTACGGTGATATCATCTGTAGAGAAGGTGAAATGTCACAAGGAATCTTCTTAATTATTTCAGGAATGGCTAGTGTAAGAACGACTAATTTTCTTTATTTAAAATGCATTTTGAATACACAGTTGCAACTTAGGGGTAAGTTCTGGAGCTGAAAAGTTTGAAATTGTTAGTCTCTTCCACATGAAACCGTTTCCGAGGGGAGTGAGTGTGACAATCGAGACAGAATCTTCACACTCAATACTCGAATGTGCTTCCCATTTTACCAAGTGCACTCAGAGCTGTCAATTTACTCTTCACAACAAAGCTGGAGGAATTAGTGGTTCGAGGATGTTCAGACATGGAAACTAGTAAGTACTCGGACTCATTCACCTAACTGAGAATTCGGGCATAAGCTTGGCTGCAGTCCAAAGTCTCACAGAGGTCAAGTTGGATGAAGATCAAAATAAAACTTTTCAGTTGATCAATGAGGAGACTTTTGTTTGAGGAGAGAGAGAGAGAGAGAGAGAGAGAGAGAGAGAGAGAGAGAGAGAATATGAGAACCCTGCCTCTCCCTTCATACTGACACCTTAGTAGCTGGCTACAGTGGTCAGCGTGGCTTATACACTGATCAATTCCTAGTTCCCAGTTGATGCTCTTATGTGACAAACCTTTGTCCTAGGGAAAAGAATATAGTTAGCTTCCTCATTTTAAAATGAATATTTCAGACCTTTCACTCTGATGAAAATAAACTGCTGTGACAAAAAAATAATATGAAGAAAATGTAATCCCAAGAATCTGATTCTAGGCAGTTTCATCCATTGATTAAACAGATATTTACTTTGTTACTATCATGAGCAAACTCTGGTCATTCTAGGTATAGGATTGAAAAAACTGACAAAAATCTCTGCTCTTTTGGAACTCATTTTCCAGTGGAAGGATAAAAGGAGAGGACAGAATGTATGAAATAAGTTAAATGTATACACATTCAGTATTGTAAAAGAGGGGTCCTAGAAATTAGGATTTCTCTAGGAAAATTTCACGCTGGGAATGAAGACATCCTACCTATAGGACCTCTGATGCAAAGAGTGAACAAATTCATCATTGCTTGCTGATGTTCAACCATCTTTTTTCACTCTTGTGTGGTTCAGGGTTCTGCCTAGGGAATGGTGTTACCCACAGTGGCTGGGTCAATAAACAATCAAAATAATCCCTCACAGACATGTTCACAGATGAGCCTGGTTTAGATAACTCCTCAACTGAGACTTGTATCAGGTGATTCTAGGTTATGAGAAGTTGACAGGCTGTGTTTGTGTGTGTGTGTGTGTGTGTGTGTGTGTGTGTGTGTGTGTGTGTTTCTGGTAACAAAACTAGCGGCCATTAAGGGACAGTATCTTGAGTCTTTTGGATATGGCACTCCCAGAATCTTACCAGTGGCTATCTGGTCTTGAGAAATTTGTTTGTTTTGTTTTTTTGAGATAGGGTTTCTATGTATAGAGCTGGTTGTCCTGGAACTCACTCTGTAGACCAGACTTGACTTGAACCCAGAGAGCCACTTGTTTTTGCCTCCCAAGTGCTGGGATTATAGGAATGTGCCGCCATTCTCTCTCCCTCATCTCCCTCTCTTGCCCTTCACAGTGTTAGTGTCTCTCACTGCCTATGAAGAAAACAACATAGCATAAAGAATGGGAACATTAATTTGTTTACAGCTTTGTCCATAACTGGGGAGGGGAAAATTCTTAATCTGTCTGGGCATTTCTCATAAAAAATTTACAGAATGTAAAGAAAAACCAGGAAATATACATGATGGTAGTTTTTTTTCCTGGGAAATGAGTCTTTCTTCTGACACCAGGGATTCTGTGGGTGGCACATCCTTATTCTCAGCATGAAAATCCCAATTTCTAGCTCCCTGTTACAGTCATCAGAGTGTCCTTCTGATGTTTGGAATCAGATTTTGGCATATTTATAATGAGATCTCTTTGGAGTAATATTCAAGTCCAAACATTAAATTCATTTTTGTTTCTTGTATGCCTTCTATATACCTTAAAGGCACTTTTATACAGTATTTTTATTGTGCCTACATTTTGACTGTGATCCATTATATAAGATCAAGTGTAGAATTTTCTATCAGTGGTGTTATTTCAGCCCTCAGAAATTTTCATATTTTGAAGCATTTTGCATTTCAGCTAACTTAGACTAGTGCTCTCCAACCAGTAGTATGTTAAAAAGTTATGCCTATAGGAAGAGGTTTATTTTAATTTTCATAAAAGTAGTCAAGAAAGGCAATATGTTTTTGTTATTTAATCCCTATAAGAATCTTTTTTTCTTTTTGTTTGTTTTTGTTTTGCTTTTCAGTGCTAAGGACTGAACTTGAGGTCTCAAGCATGGTAGGCAAGTGCTACATCCCTAGCCCAAAAACTTTCATCTTTGTTTGAGGAAAACCTTTGCCTTGAGATGTTGAAATACAAAATAAACCATGACTTTTGTGGAAGTCAATTCTTCCCTTTGTTCTTGGCACATCTCATTAAAGAATCTTTGACTTGCTCTAGAACAATTGTAAGAAAGAGTGGAAACCATTGGTACACTCCATGAACTTAACGTTTTTATTTCCCTTTTCATAACCTCGCCCCAACAGTTGCATAGCTCATCTCCCACCTTTGGGATAGAAGCAAGCCAGAGGACTGGCAGACAGTTCAAGACTATGTACACAGAGTACTGTACCAGTGGGGATGTACTTGGTGAACTAAGCTGTTTGCTTAAGCGCGAAGTTGATTATACTGCCATCTGTGAAACTACTTTGCAGGTACAAAATAGTTCGGTTGTAGGTTATTAATTAATCCTTGATAAGGAATCTTTTCTTTGGCTGGGGTCTGATATTTTATTTGATCACTTGATCAGTTAATGCCAGCAGTATAGAATAGCTCAGAGTAGACGGGCTAAATCTCTCACATATGAGGCTCTGCTGAGCTCTGCTGCATCTTGCCTGTGGATGAGTTATTTAACCTCATTGAGTCTTGATTTCTGTATTAGTCAAGTAGAGAGGATGCCTGTCCTCTGATGTTATGGAGATTAGAAACTTGTCTGTAGTGTTATGCTATGCAAATTGTCACTATTCTGAAAGCAGCATTCTGAAGGAATAGTCATTTGTTTTCAAACTCCCGTTCTTTTGTTTACACTTGCCAAGTAATAGGTAATTTGTTCAACCAATAAGTGACCTAAAATCCCATTTGATGTGGACAATCCCATTAAAAGAATCTAAAATCCCTGTTACAATTGTTATCAATTTTTGAGGCTGATAGAAGGAACAGAGTCTTAGAGGATGTAGAGCAGCAGAAAGAAATGGTGCTTCATCAGACTATACCGTGTTGTTTCCGGAAGAAGAGAGAAGGGATGTATTTAGTCATAGTCTGAATGAACTCATGGCAATTCATTTATCTCGAATCTGACAGAGTACAAGGAGTTTGCCTCTGGAAAGGGGCACTGTAAGTAGGGAGCACTGTGGATTAACTGCTGTGAGGGCTCAGGTCCTGAATCTCAGGCTCATGAACCAAAATTTCAACATAACTATTGAGTGATGAATATATATATATACATATATATATATGTATATATACATTTTAAAAAGATTTGTTTTTTATTTTTAGTTATGTGTAGGTGTGTACATGTGTGCATGTAGGTATGTATATGTGAGTACAGGCGCCAGTAGAGGCCAGAGGCATGGGATCCCCAGGAGCTGGAGTGCTGGAGTTACAGATGATTGTGAGCCACCTAACATGGGTACTGCGACCCAAACCTTCAGAAAAGCCAGTGCTCTTAACTGCTGAGCCATCTCTACAGCCCCTCTGGGCTACTTTTAAAGAGTATATCTTTCCCTGGACCACACATTTGATCATCTTATATACTTTTTCCACAATGCTAATTCTTTTAAATATTAGAGTATCATATTGGTGCTAGAGTCTCATAGAGTTGGTTGTTGGGTGTCTGAGAAGATGGTGACCATCTTGTTTAATGATCGATTATAATTTAGATGTCTGTGTCCTGGTACCTTGTTATTTTAGGCCTTCTTCATCCCCCTGGAGGATATATATGAAGGTTTTGATGTCTTCTGGCCATCTCTGGAATATAAAATATGGCTCAAGCTTGCTCTTAATATTGTGAATCAGTATTTTGAACAAAATGTTGCTGGTGAGGTAAGTTATATGAAAAAATAGAAATAAATTTGTAGGTACTAAATTTTTTTTAATAAAGTACATCCCATATTTTTCAGACAAAGATAGATAGGAAGGTGATATCTGATTCTTTAAAATGAGTTTTAGCTACTATCTCATCCTAAATCCCTGTGAGCCATTAATCCTCTTGTCATGGCAAATTTTCCAGGCTACCCGAAAGATCCTTTTAAAGAACAGAATTAGAAACTATTAAATAGGTGGATCCTCCCAAAGCTTAGCATATCATTAATCAGAAGAAGTTCATGAACAACCCTGGACACACATCTTTTAGGTTTTCAAAACCTTTGGTGAGATGACTAAGTCCTGTCTGTGAACGTTTCCTCCAAAGAGTAGTTGGTTCAAGTCTGTCCTGGACCAGCATAATTTGCAGTCTTATATTTGTGAGTTACTTAGTATTTATTCTCACCCCTACTGTGAATCAGAAGTTGAGGAGGTGACAGACCCAAAGCTCAACAATTTTCGCTGATTAACTGTAAACCTCGGGTTAAAAACAGTACATCCTGCAAGCCAGTCAGGTTTCATTTCCAATATGACAATAATAACTTTCAGAAAAATCTTGGTGGAAGAGTAAGGCAACTAAGATTCCTTTCCTTTTATATTGCCTCTCCATGAGGAATAAGAATAAGACAATTGCTCATCTAGAAAGAACCTCCAGAGAGGAATGTTAAGACCAGGGTGTTGGACTTTCTCAATAGCAGAGCAACTGTCCTTTATAATTATGTTTTGAATCACAAACCATACAAATTCATAATGAAAACGAGAATGTTCAAAGATAAAATGTCAAGGACAATAATGTTTATCCACAACCCACTTAATTATGTGATTGCTGTGCTAAAATACTCTTGACAAAACCAACCCATGGGTTTATTTGAGGTCACCGTTCAAGGGCACAGTCCATCAAGGCAGCGAAGTCAAGGTCGCAGGTGCTTGAAGCAGCTGTCACATCATAGTCACAGTCAGGAAGGAGAGAAGGATGAATGCAAATTAGTGTTCAGCCTTCCTTCCCTATCAGCACCAGTTCAGAATCCTCTGCCCAGAGAATGGTCCTGCCCACAATGAAGATGGATCTTTCTACATTAATTAACAAATCAAAATAATCCTCCATGGGCACGTCCAGAGGGCCACCTCCTGGGTGATTGCAGATTCTTTCAAATTGACAGTACTAACCATTATCTTTCCAGTGTTATTCCTCAGGGAATATCTATTAGATTCCCCCTATCCCACTAGATAAGTTCAGAATCTAATTTATTCTGCCTAGCAAAAACTCATTTCATTTTTTTCAATAACCCAATGACTTGAAGAAGGGGAAGAGAGACTGTTCTGGATCAAATAATGTAAATATGGAAAAACAAATTTAGTACTTTGGGTATTAAATCATATTTTACACAACTTGAGAAACTTGATTGTGTCCTGACTATTAGATGATACTAAGGAGTTCATAATTATTTATTATTAACTCTTTAATGACATCATGGCTATATAAGAAATGCTTTAAGAGTCTTATTTTTAGCTGAGGGTAGGGAGATAGAGGCCTGAGGACCAAGAGCAACAGGCCAACCTCAACTACAGACTGAGACTCTGTCTTAAAACAAAGCCCGAAATAAAACAAACAAATAGTTTTAGGTGTGAAAAACTAAAATGAGAGGAAAGCTAGGGTTTGTTTTAAAGCACCAACAGCAACAACAACAAAAAGAGAGAGCAATTATGGGAAGATTGTAGGAATTATTGCCTTCTGATAATTCCACAAAAGAGTTAATCAGTTAAGACTTTTTAGCACCCCAGACATTCGTTAGATAATGCTCTCTTCAGTTCTCGATGTCAAAATATACATGCATTTTCAAACCCTAATACCACACTTCTAGGTTTTTTCCCCCCTTGTTGCAAAATTTTAGATAAAATGTTTGCTAATTTTCTTGTGTTTTTCGTGCACTGGCTGTGCTGATGCCCCTAGAAAATAGGCACTTCACTTGCCTGTCGGTGACTGACAACCAAAGGCTACCCTGAAAGCAATGCCGTTTCTGCCAGCAGGGAACATCTGGTTCAGGCTTCCCTCCTTGGATTGTGCTTGGGCACCGTTATCTCCACACAGAATTTTCCCTGTGTTCAAATGTGTCTACAAAGTTCCCTGACTCCTACATAGACTCATCTTACCTAACTATAGAGGTCCTACTTCCAAATAAAGTTATATTCTGAGACACTGAGGGTTAGCACTTCATCTAAACCTTAGGGGAGTGGACTCACTTCCACCCACAACAGCTGCCATTCAGTTCCAAAGTCTACGGTTCTGAGCCTTCGGGTATGGCCCAGATGTGGTGCCTTGCTTGCCTCGATTTGGGGTTTTTGTTATTATTGCCTATTCAATTGTCAAGTGGGACATTTGCTTACTGCTAGAAGAAACCTGTAAGTCTTAAGCCTGATGAAGCCTAGAAATCCAGTAGCACATGGCTGATCATATGATGCAGCTGATGGCTCATTCATCAGACAGGGTAACCAAATTCAGGGTCATTTGTAGAAGCCATGCTAAACTCTAAATAGTCGATTCCAGCATGTACGTACATTCTGACCCCCTCAAGAAACTCAGACCAGCGTATCTGTTTTCTTCTTGATATCATGTATCTGTTTGTTTGATTTATAGAAAAATGTAATTTCCTTGTAGGATTTAAACTTTCAGAAGTGTGTGACGTCCAATCACGCATATGTGGAGACTCTGTCAAGCTATAATGAAATGACTCTTAATCATGTGACCACGAAACTCGTTATTCTTGTGTATGGCCATGTAATTGATAACAAAACGAAAGAATCACATGTTGCACCCAGCATTATTCCTAAGTCCTGTGAGCAGGTAAGGTGTACAATTTCTAAAGAGCCATTGCTGTTTGCTTGTTGTGGTGTTCCATAAGCAGCTTCAAAACTGAGATGACAACAGTTAATTGTGTGCTTAAAATAGCTAGTCACTAAGAGAGAAAAGTTTGGAGTTAGAATTTAACAGTGGATGCTGCCTACTGGACGCAGGAACCAAGCAGCTGCTCAACTGTTTTGACCATTGGTTTGCTACTTAATGTAATGAGGATGCTGGCAGCAGCCATGTTGTTAGGCTGGTGTGAGGACTAGTTGACATAACTCAGAATTTAGAGACCTTGGTTTAATCTCTGTTCTGCTCTGAGCATTCTGGGAAGCCAATGGGAAGGCTGGCCTTGAATCATTGATCTTCAGTGTAGATGTAAAAGCAATCCACAGCTTGCTGGCCATTCCCTTCTTTCTAAATGAAGTACTCTAGTCCAGTTACAAGTAAGGAGTAGACATTTTTGTTTTGGCTTCCATAAATATTCAAAAGACAATTTTTTTTTCTGGCTTAAGATTTCTTTGAAACAACACAAAAGGGAATTTCAAAGTAAAAGGATAAGTCTTGCCTGGGTTTGTGTGGTGAATGTCGGAGTCCCAGCAGTTTGGTGGGGAGAGACGCTAGTGAGTTGGAGGCCAGTCTGGGCTACATAATCAGACAGACAGACAGACAAGGAGGCAGGTAAAAGTAATACACACACACACACACACACACACACACACACACACACACACACACAGAGCTTAGGCTGGAGACCTAGTGCTAAGTTTCAGCTTGTGTCTTACATTCTTCACAAAGAAAATTGGGAAGCAGCCACTTGAGGACTGATGTGTGTTCTTTTGACTAATTTTTATTTCTTTTGCCTTTAGGTCCAGGGAATTTCAGATGTAAGCAAGCTTCTGCTCATCCCAACATCTGAGCCTGTCACAAGTGATGAGACCTCTCACGCCATGGGTAAGGGATGGATAGCCTTTTAGTGGTGAGAAAATTACTGTGAAGCATTTTGACAAATGTAAAATTCTTTTAATTCTGAAAAGTGATTGGATGTGGTCTTCACTCTAGGGCCCACACTGGCTTCCACTTTGCTTTTGGGAGGTTATCTAACACAGGCACTGAAATCCATGTGGTTCTTGCCTCTCCTATGTCCCTCCCTCCATATACCTTGTCAACAAA
Organism: Peromyscus eremicus; assembly: GCF_949786415.1. Lineage (NCBI taxonomy): Eukaryota > Metazoa > Chordata > Mammalia > Rodentia > Cricetidae > Peromyscus > Peromyscus eremicus. The sequence continues at coordinate 33,387,891 of NC_081431.1, read as the reverse complement.
CAACAAGCCCTGGTAGGGTGGACCAGCAAAGTGCTATTGGGGTGCTACTGAAATGGGGAGAGGAGAGACTCCCACAGTGGGGTCAAGGGAGGGGAATGGTCTGTTCCCTGAAACTGAAGGGAATATGAAACCCGACCCACCTTCTTTGAGTATTAAAAACTGTAGTCACAGCCACAAGTCCAATGGATTGCTCTAGTTACACTTAAGTAATTGAAGTCAATAGATGCAATTCTCAATCATGTTGCTGAGCACTGATTACACAGAGAAGAGTAGGTAGGAAGGCTTTGTTCTGGAGAAAATATACCCAAGGACTTCATTCTATGCTCATTGTCCTTGCCTTGCTGGGCTCCGTGTCAACACCATCCCACCTGGCCCAGCTTGAATACAGAGTCAGCCTTGAAATGTAACTGTGAGATCATGCAATTCTTAATGAATTGCTGTTTTGAGAGTAGACCTCTCCTACCTCAGGCCCTTTGGAAAGATACTAGACAGAGGAGAGCATAGCCATTAGTATTCTCCAGTGGGCTTGGGACACAGCTCACAAATGGTTAAGACCAGGTCTCGATCCAGTTCCTTGAGTTTGGACTGTGACACATATTTTGCTTTGAAAATTTTCAGTGAGTTGCCATGGAAAAACAAATAGAAGTTTCACATTTACAAATGTAGATTTTTGAGATTTTCATTTAAAAAAAAAGAGGTCTACCAGTATGTAGCCCTCATTCCCATATGTGGCAAGAGTCAGTGAGATAGTGATTGATTTGTACAATGGGAGCAGATGCCTGCCTATGCAGTCCACACTGTACCATTTTGCCTATATACAGTCTGCTTTGTTTGTGGGACCTGCTTGTCAGCCTGTATGTTAGACTTTTAGGAGCTCATTCCAAAGCTCCAAGGGACGAAAGTAAAGAGCCTGTTTGGAAATGGGAAGTGGAAGGGAAGACTTATGTGGAGAGAGCAGTCTGATACTCAAATATTCGTAATTCTTTTTTTTTTCTCTTCACCTCAGTCAACACTGGTCTTCGAACGACCAAGAAAGATTATAACTGGAAGAGGAAAGAAGAGGTAATAAATCGGGCCCTTGGAATAGATTTTTCTTATTGTGAATATTAATCTACATAGCTATGCACAAACCAGGCATGGTGGCACACACCGATTGAAAGGACAAGTATTGGCTCAGGACCCCTAAGACCAAGTTTTCTTCACAAAGGAGATTTATTTGCCCCAGAGCGACAGAGGGCAGGAATAAGGGACAAAGACAGGAGATAGAGGAGAGGGAGAAGGGGAAGGGAACAAGGGAGAGATGGGGGAGGGTATTTGTCCTGGAGGGACAAAGGATTGCCCCTGGATAGAGAGGAGACAGACATGGTCCATAGGCAAATGGCAGTTTATAAAGGTAAAAGAGAAACCCTATGTTAGGATGAGGTGTTTGATTTTAATTAAGCATGTTAATTAGGTGAGCCAAAGGGGGTTTTTGATTGCTAGACTTCAACACTTTGATAGGTGGACCTTGGTAATCAGCCTCAGGAGGAGGGAGTCACCAAATAAGGGAATGGACCTTGGTGGCTAGTGTTAGGGATGCAACCTGACAGTTGTTAGCAAGGCAAAGGGAACAGGGAGAAGATTAAGGCTGCCAGAGAAAGCTGTGTCAGCCATACTCCAGCTGGCCAGAGTCCCTTCATCTATAATCTCAGCGCTTGGGAGGGGGAAGCTGGAGGACCTGGAACTTAAGGTCATTCTTAGCTATCTAGTAAGATTGAGAGCAGCCCAAGCTGTATGATACCCTGTCTTTAAATAAATATCTAAATACATAGTGAGATGAAGGAGCGAAATGCAGGTAGTGAGAAAAGACACCTTGTTGCAGCTCACTAAGTTGGACTAGTTGAGACAAAGCTAATCTGTGTTACTTAAGAACTAAAATCACAAGCATCTATCATGAGATATGGTGCCCTCTTATGGCATGCAAGCATACATGCAGGCAGAACACTGTATACATAATAAATAAATAAATCTAAAAAAACAACAACAAAAAGCTAAAATCAGGGAACATTGTTTTGAATCGTATAATTTTAAAGACTGGAAAAATGGCTCAATGGCCAGTGTGCTTCGTCTACAAGGCTGAGGACCTAAGTTTGGATCCCCAGTCTTCACATACATGGCAGGTATGGCAGCACACCTGAGCTGTGGCTTGTGGGTAGGGAGGGTAGGTGGATTGTGGGGCTCATTGGCCAGCCAGCCTAAGAACTGTCCCAGGCTCTGCAACCTGCCGAGTCCATTAGTGTTGCTTATATGTGTATTTTTTTGAGGGGGATGACCACTTGGGATGACATAACCATTTAGGGTATTCATCTCCAGGGAAGACTAATTCTCCCTCAATTAGCAGTTTGTAATTGCCTATAGTCCTTCATCCCAGGGTGTTTTCTCCAACCCACACTGGTGTGTCAACGATGGTTCAGGTCTTGTTTAGACGGCCAGATTGTTGAGATTTCATGGATGGAGGACACAGTCTTGCAGCACACTTCCTATTCTTCTGGTTCTAACAATCTTTGTACACCATCTTCTTCGATGTTCCCTGAGCCTTAGCTATAAGGATTGCATTGTAGATGTATCCAATGGGGTTGCCTGCACCCCCCCGCCCCACATCAGTTGTTCTCTGCATTTTTGACTGGTGGCTTTCTGTAATGGTCTGCTGTAGAAGAAGCTTCTCTGGTGAAGGGAAGAAAGAGCTACTCTTATCTGTGGGGAGAAGGATAAGTCCTTAGAATGCAGTTAGCCATTATACTGGTTTAGGAAACTGGCAGAAGTAGCTTCTCCTCTGAGATCTCTGACCTCATTAGCCACATGGAGTTGACCAGTTTTGTTCCTAGTCATGCATCAGGCATGTGTTCCCTCCTGTCAAGTGGACCTTAAACACAATTGGATAGCTGCTAGTTGCAACCAACACATAAACGCCATTGTTACACTTTTAGGGATACCCTTCAGTGCTGATCACTGCTGCGGTTCACAGACATCACAGTAAAAACCCAGATATTTTGAAACATGATTTTAAAGCCTGGTGTAGTTTTGTTTTCACTTTTCTTGATCTCTTCAGCTGCAAGAGCTGATGTGGAGAAATCTGAGCAGTGCTAGAAGCCATGCCTAGATTTGTGGAGGCAAGGGACTTGTTACTCTGGATCAGAACAGAGTTAAGCCCAGGTGGTGGAGCTCTCTGCTTGCTCATGATGATAGGGTCTCTCTGTTCAGTCCTCCAATAGCTCTTTTGAAGCAAGGCCCACATCTGGGTGGGGTGCATGAGCAGATAGGTCTCACAGGGTGACTGGGTATAGGAGTGATAGGTGCAAAGGACAGGCCTCAGGGGTCTTCAGTAACCTCCCTTATTTTGATTTCTAATGGCTAGATACCAAGTCACCCTAAAAAAAGCCTGTCCTCTAAGCAAAAGTGATACACACACACACACACACACACACACACACACACTCCATCCTCAAGGAAATGTCCATGCTGAGGCTCTTCTAAGAGAAGATTTAGTCCTGCCACCTACATTTACTATCAAGGTGAGATGCAGTGCGCTTGTCAGAAGACATGGCAGCTGCCCCAATCAAGGTCATGGGTGATAGTTCTTTTAAAAAAGACCAACTCTGCTCTTTCTGGGTAGCTCTTCTAGGGTCATCCTTTCCTTACCTTTAAAGGAAGCTTATTTCATAGGTGGTGATCCTGAGAATCAAACAGCTGGGCTCCTCACTTATTACTCATTCTTCCCGGTATCATCATTATCACTATTATTTGTAGAGCCTCAAAGCATGCTAGTACCAGTGTACCAGCTAGGAGCAGAGTACCAGTGAGTCATATTCCCGGTCCATAGACCCCATTATTTTCTAAAAAGTTTTCACTTCCACAATTTATAGGAAAAGTTTCCAGTTACTCTGTAATCAGTCATAAAGTTAACTAGAAATTTCATGACACTTCTCTCTTTTCTTAAGCACATCTTTGGCAGTTGAATTAATGTAGTATCAATTGCTAACTAAATTAATGCAGCATCTCTTTACAGTATAGAAATATACATGTGGAGCCGGAGAGATGGCTCAGTGGTTACGAGCACTTGATGCTCTTGCAGAGGACCCAAGTTTGGTTCTCAGCACCCACATGGTGGCTCACAATCATCTGTAACTCCAATTCCAGGGGATCCAGGTTCTATAGGCACTAGGCATGCACATGGTGCACATATATACATTGTAGCTGAAATTTTCCTGTGTCCTGCGGGCCACAGAAGGTCAGGACAAATCTCTCTCACCCACCAGTCCCGCAGCTGCTCAGACCCAAGTAAACACACAGAGGCTTATATTAATTAAAACTACTCAGCCATTGGCTCAGGTTTACTACTGACTAGCTCTTACACTTAAACTCAGCCCATTTCTGTTAATCTATATGTCGCCACATTTTCCGTGGCTTTACCTGTGCATCATTACATGCTGCTCCCTGGATGGTGGGCTGGTGAATCCTGACTCTGCTCTTCCTCTTCCCAGCATTCCTTTAGTCTGCTCACCCCACCTATACTTCATGCTTGGCTACTGGCCAATCAGCATTTTATTAAACCAGTGTACAAAAGCACTATCCCACAGCAATACATGTTGTGGGGTATTCGATCACATTGTGAACCCTGAGTTTTCATTTGCATTAATTAAATAAAATCAACCTTGGGTCAGGAGGTTGAGTTAGCAACTAGTTGACAGAGAGTAATCATATATTGTCAGAGGGTATCTGGAAGATGAGAGAGAGACACACAGGAAGTAGTGGGGAGGGACCTTTTGTGGCATGGGTTTTTTTTTGGTTTGGCAGAGGGAAGGACACTCCCTTTAGGAGACACCTGCAAACAGAGGTCAGCTAGTTGCTATTCAACCTCTCTGAGCTAGCAGGTTTTCACCCCAGCCTCTGACTCCCAAGTCTTATTGATAAATAGGATGATAGAGATTTAATTAAAAGCTATATTTGGGGGCAGCAACAGAACTGGTGCCTGTGGGAACAGAATTCCTGTTAGGCCATGGCCTAAGTGGCTGAGCCGCTGCTAAAGAAGCAGGCCAGTAACAGCAGAGCTGCAATTACTGGCTGAAAAGCGGCAGATTAAAGCCAGGCTCTCTGCTGAAGGAAAAACAACACATACATAAAGGCAAGACACTCAGGCACGTTAAAGAAAAGTAAATGAATAAATAAAGATTATAAACACACATGTTAATTGCATATTGTAACTCAGAGCCTTTAGTATGTAAGTTCTTTTAAGGAAAAATAAACAATAAAATAGAAAGCTTCCAGTAATTTTTGACTTCATTTAATTGGCAAGAATCTTTCCTGAAGCATTCATAGTCTAATATTTTTGACTTTCTTTTGCAGGTGGAAGGTGGACATCTCTTTAGAAAGACATATTAGCAAGACAGCTATGATGTGTGGAGTCAGATAAAGGTGGAGCTGACACCTGGGCACAAATGTTGACTTAGAAACTGCTCAAACTGTTTGCTGCTGCATTTATTTTAGAAGCAATTAATGGATTGCCACCAACACTTCAGACTTTTAGTAGTTGCATTATACTTGAGATACTCAAAAGTCTCCAGGATACTATAAAATTCTTTAAAACTGAGGCAAGGAACGCTTCCCCTGGCTTAGCACAGGTGGTAACAGAGTAAGTTGGGAAATGAGATGTGCAATTAATGTGGAAGTCCGAAGCAGAATACTTGTGAAATTGCTGTAATTAATGCATCTCTGACACTTTGTATCTTCCTTCTCTAATTTAGTATGTGCTGAAAAATGGGAAAATGTTCCACAATCTTGGTTACTGAAAGCAAAGTCTAGGAGAAATCAACATTCTTACATTTCATAGTTCTATTTGACATAACTTTCTATTTTATTTTTAAAAGCCAAATAAAGTTGAATGTTATGGTCAATGAATAACTTTTTAGAATCCATTATTCTTTATCATTTCAACCAGACTGAGAATAGGATAGTTTTGGGAAAATCTTAATAGAGGTAACAACAACAACAAAAAATGTATGGTAGAAAAAGTTGACCTTTCAAACCTCAGGGCAGGTCCTGGGTGGCCTTCACTATGTCAGGAAATGCCAGGTATGACTACGGAAACCTGAGTGCACTTGACCACAGAGGTTCGTTTTTCTGATGTAACATGTCTGCAAATAGGTGAAGCAGGCTGGTGTTGCCACTCGAGAGTGTCATGGGTCAAGTCCCTTCCAGTGTCCCACTCCTTCACCCTTGGCTTTGTCCTCTCTTGTCAGGAACACCTGTGAAGACCTTCCGTTCTAGATGGAAGGCTGCTTAGTTTTAATCGTCAGTTTGCCTCAACATATCTGAGGAGCTTCAGTTGAGGAATTACCTAGATCAGGTGGGCCTATGGGCATGCTTGTGGTGGGGATTGTCTTGACTATTAATTGATGTCAGAAGATCACTGGCCTGTTGGGGGTGGTACCATTTCATGGGGTGGGCCCTGAACTGTTTATGAGTGAAAAAATATAAGCATCAACCAAAGATGAATTTATTCTTTTTGCTCTTGATTGTGGATGCAACGTGACCAGTTCTTGCCTGGACTTCCCCCACATGATGGACTATGTCCTAGAACTGTAAGTGAAATATACCCTTCTCTCTCTGTTACTTTTGGCCAGGATGTTTTATCACTACAGTATCAAAATGAGAACAGATGGCTTTGCCTTTCTTTAGTGAAGGGACCTCTTCCTGGGCCAGAACTGTCTTGTGGCCATACACTTGTCACCCTGAGATGAGCTGGCACGCCCCCCCCCCCCCCCCATGCGACCAGTCAGGATGTCCATCGGTCCATCGGGCCCGAGAGGGAAACACTGATGAGCAACAACAGTATTGCTTTGCCTGTCACTGGTACCTGGACTGTAAACGGCTCTATGTTCTCAATCTCTGGGCTCTTCATTTTAACATACTGCTAGTATATTTAGTGCATATTTAAGCTCACAGTCAAGTGTAGGTGGTACAGGTGCACTAGAAAAGGTGTAAGCTTTACAGTCTTGCTTAGGAGGTATATTAGCCTGTATTTGAAACCTGTATATTGAAGTACCAACTAGAAGATGGTACTTCATTCTGTGTATACAGAATACTTTGTGCTTCAGGTGATTAGAAACAACTCAAATGTGTAAACACTAAAGAAATTTATTATCATCACATAAACCAAGAGTAGGACAGGTTTTTCAGAAAGTAGAAATGATCAGACTAGTTTATTTTTTTCTTTCTACTGTTACCTGTTCAGCCTTATTCTGTGGCTGCATGTTTTCTTGATCATATCTAGTAGGAGACAAAAACAAAAACCCAAACCCCTTCAAATTACTCTTTAGCCAAAGAATTATTTTAGAAGCCTGGCATGGTGGTGCACACTGAGAATCCTAGCCCTTGGGAGGTGAAAGCAGAAAGACCAAGAATTCAAGGCCAGCCTTACCTATACAATACTGTCTGAGAGAGAGAGAGAGAGAGAGAGAGAGAGAGAGAGAGAGAGAGAGAGAGAGAGAGAGAGAGAGAGAGAGATTGATTCTACAAGCCCCTAGGAACCATCTATTTGTGTCTCACGGAACTGGGGCTTGCATATTAGCTTAGGTTGGTTGGACAAGGAGCCTAAGATACACCTGTCTCTGCCTCCTCAGTGCTGGGATTACAAGCATGCCCTACCATACCTGGCACAGCATTTTACCAATTAAATATCTCCCCAGGTCCCTGGTAATAATTTTTTTTTAAACCAGTTAACATGCCCTCAAAGTAGTCAAAATTCTATTTCCTCAGCTTGCATGTAGGAACAATGAGGGAGACCGTGCCAGGATGCTGCATGTAGGAACTAACAGCTTGACTTGGCCATTTAGACATAGTCATTTGCTGTGGGATGGTCTTTCTGTATGCTGGGAATACATGTTGCTACCATTGGCTAATAAAGAAGCTGCTCTGGCCTATGGCAAGACAGGTTATAGCCAGGCAGGAAATCCAAGAGAGATAGAGGGAGAAGAATAGTGGAGTTGGGGAGACACCATCCAGCCACCCAAGGAACAAGATGCCAGCAGACCAGTAACGCCACGGCCATGTGGCAAAATACAGATGAATAGAAATGGGTTAATTTAAAATATAAGAGCTAGTGGCACTGAGAAACTTCAGTCTACATTCATTCTCTCCCTTCACTTGACCTCTTTATGAGGGGGGAGGATGAAACCAGCTTTGGTAAGACGAGAGTTCAGTTTATCACTGTGCTCATCTTTCTGCTCTAACTAAAACATTGCTTAGTTCTGGAAGTCATATGAACTGCCTCTTCATTCCTTGTTTCCTGGGCTGGGGGCGGTAGCATATACCTTTAATCCTGGCAGTTGGGAGTCTGGGCTACACAGCGAGTTCCTGTTATAAGTCAAACAGAAAAGAAATTTCCTACAGCCATTATTCAGTTTCAAGAAACAAATCTTCCCATGGATAATGAAATTCATTCTAAAAGAAATTCAGGCCAAAATTGACCCTCCTCATCCAACAACAAATTTAAAATCGTGTTCAGGATCACTCCTGCCCTGGAAATGTCCATCCAATATAGAGTATTTTGTATTCAGTATAAGATATTTGAACCAAGGCTCAGTCTCAAAATTGTCCAGTGAAAAGTACCAGGATTCAGTTTTTTAAAAGCATTTTTATACTGACATTAACGTGGGCAGAAGAGTCAAAACACCAAGATTTAGAAGCCTAAGTGAGGAGGGGTAACAAGTTGATGAGGATGAGGTAAAGACGATGAACTTGCTAAGTCAGTGGTAAACATGCCATTGGTCAGTAAACACAAGACTCAGAGTCTGAGGCATCCACAATGGCAATTGAGTTTCTGAACTCTGTCATCAAAGCCGATACTACAGGGCACGGTGGCATTCCCTTGCAAATCCTGGCACCTGGAAAGCTATGGCAGTAGGATTTTAAGTCCAGCCTGGGCTCCAAAGCAAGATCGTATCACAAACAAAAAGCGACAACCTCAACAGGAAATTGCAGCCAGACTTCCCGTGGAAAGAAAGGACTAAAACAAATGTTTAAGGGGGAAGAGAGCCAGCAGTGAGGTACCTGATAGGTAGGCCAATGACAGGAGACAGAGGCAAGGAAGTCAGGAGATGATCTCTCTCTCAGTCACATCTACAGCACAGGAAGTGGCCCCTTACCAGACCCAGGATCCACCACTGCCTCAATCTTAAGACTCCCCAGCTTGACACCTAGAAATAAAACCCTACTGCTCAAGCCACCCACTCCATGGCATTTTTGTTACAATAACCCAGACTGAGACCCACAAATGCCTTTCTGCCCTGACCTAGCAGCATTGTGTAAGCCTGCGAGGAACCATTCAGCTTGGAGTAGAAAAAATAAAATATACCACCATCTCAAAGCTTTTTTTTTTAATTAAATTTTTTTTCTTAAGATTTACTTATTTTAGCTGGGCGGTGGTGGCGGTCGCCTTTAATCCCAGCACTTGGGAGGCAGAGCCAGGCGGATCTTTTTGAGTTCGAGGCCAGCCTGGTCTACAGAGCGAGATCCAGGAAAGGCACAAAGCTACACAGAGAAACCCTGTCTCGAAAAAGAAAACAAAAAACAAACAAACAAACAAAAAAATTACTTATTTTATGTATGAGTGCCCTATCTGCATGATGCATGCCTTTATGCCAGAAGGGGGCATCGGATCCCATAAGAGGTAGTTGTGAGACACCATGTGGGTGCTGGGAATTGAATTCAGACTCTCTGGAAGAACAGCCAGTGTGCTTAACAGCTGAGCCATCTCTCCAGCTCCTCAAAGCTCTTTCTTTAGTCTTTCTATACTGCTAAGACATTAGGTTAAGGTTATAATCTACATACCCACTCCCAAGACTCTAGGAAAACAGGAAACAGCAAAATGGGCCCAATACATGTGTGGGAATCCTATCCTTCACTGGCTCCTGCTTATCTGTCCTTGGAGAAAAATATTCATGTAAGTCCTAGCAAGAAAGAAGCCTGCTTCTGCCCCATAGGGTGTGAGTTGTCTAAATTAGTACTTCAAAATGTGACAACACAATTTTCTGATCCAGTTTCAACAAAGGATTTTATTTGTTGAGCCCCAAAAAGCAGAACTCAGAAAACGGCAACCTACTGTTAGGACAGTTTAGTGGCAAAGCATTCTGTTACCGTCTGTCTTTACAAGGTGTGTTCACATGCACGTATCAGGGCGGACTGACAGGAAACGCCAGGAGGGACATGCGCTGTCTTGCTCACACCCTTGGGTGCACCTCCTTCCTTTGCCTCTGAGCCCTCTTTTGATAGAAACTCACCAGATTGCTTATCTCAAAACAGAACTTGCCCTGTGCTGTCCCAAGTTTGTTATTTCCCAAAAGTACAGAATTGAAAGTTTTCCCTTATTTTACTATTCTCCAAAACGGGTAACAGAAAATTCAACTAGGAAAGCTACAGGAGGTGAATTTAATCATTCTGTGAGGAGGCCGAGTGAGCTTCCTCTAACCACTCTACACGCTAGCTTGCTGATCACAAACCCTGCAGAGACCTGACCAGATCTGAGTCTCCAACACAGAATGTATTTCAGAGAAAGCCAGTCAGCGGAGCCCTGAGATGGACAGAGGGACAGAATGCTGGTGAAGGCACAGAGTAAAGAATCCCAAGAAAGTTTTGGTGCCATTTTCATTTAATGAGCCAGTAGTATAGTGACTTTGGCTGTGATCACGCCAGGATGTTTACTGAACGGTGCATGGACACGCGACTGTCAGCGGGTATCCTCGGGTCCACCAGGCCGGAGCAGCTGCAGCCCCAATTCCCACAAGGACTTAAGGCTGAGGGGTATAACGGAGGTATTTCTTGCCAGACGGGAGCTCTTTGGTGAAGACTCCTTTGGGGAAAAGCTGCTTGGCTTCCTCTTCGGGGATAGTGGGAAGGACCATGACGCTGTCGCCTTCCTGTTGGGAGATGGTGCAATTCAATCTTAGGAATTAACTACGGGAGAGCAGTCTGTGAAGGTGGCAAGGAGGTAAGCTAGAACTCTTTACTCTCTCCTCTTTTGAGGAACTTACTGTTTTGCAAATTGATTTCTGACATGTTTATCAGGAGTACTTCTCCATCTTAAGTAGAAACAGTCCAGTTTTAAATGCCATCCTAGCTGGCCATTGAAGGGACTCTAGCTAGTCTGGGCCTGGCAAACAGGGCTGTGGCAGGCCCTGACCTTCTCCTGCATTCCCTCTGCCTTGCTAGCAACTGTTAGGTCACATTCCTAAAGCTAATCATCAAGGTCTAGTCCCTTATTTGGCCACGTCCTCCTCCTGAGGCCGACTACCCAGGTTCAGCTACCAAAGTATTCAAGCCCAGCAATCAGAAGCCCCCTTTGGCTGACCTAATCAACATGGCCGATTAAAATGAAACACCTCACCTGACATGGGGTTTTCCCCTTTCCCTTTATAAACTGCCGTTTTCCTATGGGCCATGCCTGTGTCCTCTCTATCCAGACGCAGTCTTCTGTCTCCAACTATCCCTTCCTCTTCCCCTTGTTCCCTTCCCCTTCTCCCTCACCCTCCTGTTTTTGCCTCTTATTCCCTGCCCTTTGCCCCTCTGGGGGAAATCTCCTTTGTGCTGAGAACTTGGTTTTGGGGGTCCTGAGCCAATACTGTTCCTAGCAGCCATCACACCTTAAAATTCTTTAATTCTAAACCTACCCCTTGGTTTACAGGATTTCATTGGGCTAGACTCCCTCTCACCTCCCATGCCCCACTCTACATCCTGAAAATGTAGATGATTGGCCTGTCAGAAAAATCAAAACCCCGTACTCAGGTTAGCACACAAATCATGAAGCAACACTAAGATACTCTTGGTGTATTCTCTTGTCCTATTTACCTGCAGAGATCTTCTTAGGTATTAAAAGTTTATGAACAATTTGGGTGTGGTGGTGCACGCCTGAAACCTCAGCACATGGAAGCCTGAGGCAGGAGATTAAGAGTCCAAGGCCAGCCGGGGCGGTGCTGGCGCACGCCTTTAATCCCAACACTCAGAGGCAGAGCCAGGCGGATCTCTGTGAGTTCAAGGCCAGCCTGGGCTACAGAGTAAGTTCCAGGAAAAAAAAAAAGAGTCCAAGGCCAGCCTATGATAAACACCGAGATCCAATGTTATACGGGGCGGGGGCAGGGACTCATTCACTTGCAGAGTGCTTGCCTGGCATGCATGATGCCTTGGGCATGGGGGCACAGGCTTAAAATCCTAGCACTTGAGAGGCAGAAGCAAGAAACTCAAGGTCATTCTTGGCAACATGATGAGCTTTAAAGCCCTTGGGCTACAGGAGACCATGAGACTTTATCTTAAATGCTCACACACACACTTTCTGAGCACACGCTCTCTCAGACTATGTATGTTTAAAAGGTTGGAGCTTAAGAGAAAAGAAACGCTATAACATCGGTACACCAACAGTTATGGAGCAACCATGACAGATGTGAACTAGTCCTTCCTGATGAGACAGGACCTTGCTATGTAGACTAGGGTGAACTTGAACTTGTTGTGGTCCTCCAGTCCCTGCCTCTGGATCACAACAAGTTTCACCGGGTCTAGCTCCAACAAGGTTCTGCTTATCAGCTAATGGTTAAATGACTGGATTTTTTTTTTCTTTTAAAGTTTTATACATGTTGAGTATCCTGTATTTAAAGAGGAAGTGTTTCATATTGGGACATTTTTGGATATGGAATATGTGCACGTTCCAGTTGAACATCCCTAACCTCCAAAAGTTGAAATGTGATGAAATGCATCCAGAAATTTTGGATTTCGGAGCATTGTGGGTCTGGGATTTTTGGATCGGTCATGTTTAACTTCTAGACAAAAAAAAAAAGAGGCCACTGTGACCAATGACGTGGACTTATACAACAGAAAAACCCATAAAGTTTTGTGTTTTATGCACACAGTGCACACAATCTTTTAAACAAATCCTCCTGGTATACCAGAGCGGGACCACAGACACACCCCAGGAAACCCAGATCCTGAAGGTGGCCACTAGACCGCCCTTCCGACCATTCAGGCAAGCTGGGCATCGCTTCTTGAACAGCTTTACCTTCCAGTCAACCGGGGGTAGCGACGCGTTTGGTTGCTGTCAGCTGGAGAGACTTAATTACTCTGAGAATCTCATCAAAATTCCTGCCGGTGGTGGCCGGGTAGAGGATAGACAGCTTCAGTTTCTTGTCAGGCCCGAAAACAAACACCTGCAAGGCACAGATGCACGGGAAGTGCTTCAGTATATCTGACGGTAAAGCCATTGCTGGGCACTCAGGGTCATGAGCTCCCTGCCTCAGTGGCCCCGGTTCCAAAGGAGTTAGCAAACAGAATTAGCAAAGGAAAATAGATTTCATTACAGGGCAGCCAAATCAGGGAGATAAAGACTCCTAGTCTGTCCACCCTTCCTCTGACACAGTGGTTCTCAACCTTCCCAAGGCTGTGTGTGACCTTTTAATACAGTTCCTCATGTTATGGTGAACCCCCAACCATAACTTTCTTTAGTTGCTATTATTTATTATAGTGACAATTATTTAGTTACTTAATCACATAGCTATAATTTTGCTACTGTTGTGAACTATAATGTAAATACCTGATATTCGGGATATCTGATATTCGACCCCCGTGAGAGGGTCACTTGACTCCCCAGTGGGGTTGAGACCCATAGGTTGAGAACTGCTTCTCTAGCAGTTCTATAATTTAAAAAGAATTTTATTTATGTTGTGCGTGGGAGGGTGTGGGTGTACACACATGCCAGTGTGACAGTGGAGGCCAGAGGTCAGCTTGCAGGAGTTGGTTCTCTCTGGTGCCGCATGGGTTCCAGGAATCCAATCAGATCCTCAGGTTTAGCACCCTTACCTGCCTAAGCTCCCCTGCTTGACCCAGGGTAACACTGCTATAGAAAAGATAATGCAGAAGCCAGAAACACATACATGTCCATTTACTCAGTCGTCAGAGCGGTGGGAATGTCTTCCTGTGAGGAAGAAAGTTCCTATTTTGCTGTGAATGCCTTCGCCTTTCCCTTCCAGCATGGGATTCCTGGAGAAATTTTAATTCTTTGGGGTTCACTGTTTTAAGGTCCCTGCTCCAAAGCCCCCAGAAAGCTCTGCAGTCATTAAGTGTTCAAAGATGCAAAAACATAAACAGAGATAGAACAAAGGCGTGGAAGAGTAGACAGAGCTCTGTACGGGACACAGGTCACTCTCTTTCCTCTGTTACTCTTCAAAGTTTGCTGTCCCAGAAAGAAAAAAACTGTAATATAAATCTTCAGGGAAGAGCCTCGGGTAGATGTGCTAGGTCACCTAGGGATGGCTATCACGAATGTATTGCTAAATGTGAACTGATATGGGCCTCAATCAGCTGTGCATAAGCTGTGAACAAGAGAGTTCAGGACTGTCCTGTCAGAACTGTTTAAAAGATGGCTAGTAGGAGGTAATACAGGTAGGATTTCTTAACTCTAGAGAACAGTTTTGATGAACTACTTATTTATGTGTAGATATATCCAACAGCTACAGATTAAACAGAAATTTTAGCTGAATAGTCTATCCACTTTGCACCAGCATACAGATACTAAAGGACAGTCACTAGCACACAGATGTTTCATGATGGTGGATATTCCTCCTCTATTTCCTTGAGTTGGCTCAAACATTTACATGGGGTTGTTAGGACTCATGATGGTGGATATTCCTCCTCTATTTCCTTGAGTTGGCTCAAACATTTACATGGGGTTGTTAGGACTCACCACACGGGCCGTCACAGGCATGCCCTTTTCATCCTTCTCTGCTGGATCCAACATGCCCAAAAGGATGGCAAGGTCCCTCTCCTTGTCATCGATGATGGGAAACGGTAACTTATCTGTGGGTTCATCACCATTGTAAGCATTGATGTCCTGAAACGGAGGAGAAAGGGGAAAGAGAATTTTAAACCTGACACAGTTTTCACTGCATTTCATCAGCTAAGAATCATCACTCTGCAAGCCGAGGAACCAACATAATAATGCTCCCTAAGGAATTTTAGTAAGATGCATGAATAGACACTTCTTATCACCATTATTCACGAACAGAAATATATTAGCAGAGTATGGCATACATAGGCCAAAGCCCTTTCCACACTGAACTCTTTAAATTTATAGGACCCAGGGGGTGAGGGAAGGCTGCAAGATCTGGGCTTTGAAAGACAGGTAAGGCACTGGGAAAAGCAAGGCATTTTGGGGAAAGCAATATTAAGGAGACATGTAGGCAAGTAGTCCAAGCATTAACCGCCGTAGGAAAGTGAGGAAGTTAACTAGGAGATTTTAGGAAGTGACAAAAAAGTGGATTTAAAAGTAGAAAAGGGTGTTTATTATTCATGTGAAGCCCATGGGCAGATCTGAAACCTTTTTGCACTTCTTCAGAGATGAGAGGAGATAAAAGTGACATTAAAACTCTGGAACAGGTAGCAACAGACTTGAACATAGCCATTCATTTCATTGCCTGAAGTTGCCTTTGGCCGTTGGTCACGTGCTGCCCACTGTTTAGGCGCCAGCTAAACAATAACAATATGTTTTCCCGCCTGCACACCTAGAGCTTCCCTGTGTAATCTGTTACGTGCCAAGGCTGGCACTGCTTTTGGAGTTTGGATTTATTTTCTATTCCAGACAATCACAATTTTGGAAACGTCTAAGGCAGATTAAATGAACCAGGATCTGTTCCTGTACATCAGAGGTGTTGTGTAATGATGATGAGCTCTGAACTCTCCTTTTGGCAATCTGTGATTTAATATTCATATTCACTAATTCTTGGCCCTGTCACTTGCTTAACCGATGGCACATTACACTCACAGACACCAAAGACTCACGTTATTTTGTCAGGACAATTTCACTCTTTACCGTCTGGCACTGAAGGAACGTTGGTTGAGGTTCAGATCACACTGGTGTCCCCCTTTTCAACTGGGTGAGCTTGAGCAAGTCACTCTAATACGCATTTACAAAAATGGCTTATGGCAAAGGGTTTTGCTGTGGAAATGCCAGTTACCATTCATTGCCAAGGTGTGTGCAATGAAAAAAAATCTACCTCAGAGAAGATGACAACCCTCTTTATCCTTCCTACCCATCACCCTTTTGATCCTAGACATTTGGGATAATTGGTGTGAAATGGTCATGGGATGTAGCCTAACTCACACACCAAAATACCGTCTTTTATTCAGTTGCATATGATTGGCAGTGCCCAGTACACACACACACACACACACACACACACACACACACACACACACACACACACAAATGGTAGGTATTACATGGTATACCGTAGCAAAGTCAGTTAAAACATCCTGTCCAAATACAACTTCAATTCATCCATTCAGCAAATACTGACTGTCCCCTATACCGGACACTTTTGTAGCAGTGAACTAGAGTCTACCCCAGCCGGGCCCTACACTCACAAGTAGGAAAAACAGAGTGACTCTAGATAAGCAACATACAGAGAGTTAGACAATGACATGGGCTTAGTAGGTGATACAGAGTGTCATCGGCCATCATAATTTTCGATAAGGACAAAAAGAGGGTTTTAATGAGGTGCATTCGAGGTGAAACACCAAAGCAGTACAGGCAAGGCAGACGGGTGTACTTAGTACCTGTGAGTGCCTGTGAGTTGTGGATAAACCAGGCATGGGGTGTGAAAACACAAGGGGTTAAGAATGGCTCTGGATTTCTACTTAGCAACACCAAAAATGCAGCTGCTGTTAGTGGAGGTGAAAATGATCTCGGAATGAATAATGAGGTCCAATTTCAGTTATGCTAAGTTCAGAGTGTCTAGACATCCAAGGGAGATGCCGAAAAGTCTGGTTTTCCTGACCTGGAGGCCAGGAGAGTCCTGACTGAGATGGGACTCTGAGAACAGTTCATGGATGTTATCTGAAGGTGTGAGTGTTAAGAGGTCACTAAGGGCGAAAGCACAGAGAGAAGAGAAGCGGTCCATGAGATAAGCTGGGCCAGCTTCAACACAAAGTAGGAACTGGGAGACAATGGAGACTAACTCTAAGCATGGACAGCTAGAGGCAGCATCCTGAACGCCAGGAAAGCAGGGGTAGGGTTTAGAGAGATCAGTTGAGCTGAATGCTACTAGTAAATCAGGGAAGAAGGTGACTGAGAATCCACCATTGGACATAACAACACAGAGATCACTATGAAGTTGAAGTCTGACTTTCAGTTAACCAGTGAACTCTGAACCCCAGAGGTTTATGTACACTTTTATCTCAGAAACCAAGTTACACTCTATGTAACTAAGATATAATAACCTCAGAATCAAAGCGCATGCCAATCGATACTTCCGATGGAGACGGGGAGAAAGCAAAGTGTCTACCCTCTTACTAAGGAACACAAACACTTCAGTGACATGGCTAGTCACCAAAAGTGTACAGGTATTTCTTCCCAGAGATTGGGTGGGGATTAAAGCCTCAGTCCCTAATCCTGCCTGGTTCTGTTCAGAGCTGTGGAGGGGGCTGTGGCCATCAGTCAACTCATTAGCACATAAAAAGACACTGCCTTTTGGAAGATATTAAGGCTATTAGGAACTGTGTGGGAGGCAGCAGGACAGGAGGAATATATATCTTTCTATATATCTATATTCATATATATATACCTTAAATTACAGATAGAACTATACCTTGCTCCAGGCAAGATGGTCCTCAACACTGTCTATCGAAAGAGCAATCAACTTAACATTCCTCTTGGCAAACTCTGGCGCCAGTTTCACAGCTCTGCCAAGCTCTGTGGTGCACACTGGGGTAAAGTCCCGTGGGTGGGAAAAGAGAATGCCCCATCTGGAATGAAGAAGAAGGTCACAACTCAATTGAGGTTACCATCGTCAGGCAGAATGAAAACACTCAGTGTCTGCAGTTAAAACAGGCTTGCTTTCTTCAAACGTCTGCTTAAAGAAGACATTTAAACTTGTTAGTTCCGACCTGCCTCCAGAGAAGCCCAAGCTGACAGCCAGTATCTATCAATATATACAATTTTATATATCAAATATATAAAAATCAAGATAAATGGCTCAGAACAATCATTTTACGGTGTTACTTTTCCTTTTTTGAGACAGTGCTTCTGTGTAGCCCTGGCTGTCCTGGAACTTGATCTATGGACCAGGTTGGCCTTGAACTCAGAGAGTGGGCCTGCCTCTGAGTGGGATTAAAGGCATATGCTACCACATCCAGCCATCACTCCTTTCCTAACTGTGGAGTTACCATGACTCCTTTTCAGTCAATAAAATGTGTGCTCTTCAAGCCAAGTACCCCATTGAAATATTTCTTAGGCCTTTTGTTTGTTTTCTAGCACAAACTTTGATATTCAGCATCTACCATGCCCCAAATCCAAACAGATGCCTGGCTACAATAATAAACAGATTATATAATCCAGAACAGATAGGGCTCTATCCTCTATTTGTAGGTAAAATTTAGGTTGGCATTTGGCTTTCTGGAAGCATCTAGATGTAAAATCTTTCCTAAAGCCACTTGACTGATCTAACCTGTTAAACAAGGTGCCCATATTTGTACCACACCAAAAGAATACTTTAACAGGTGCAGTTTTTTACTTTAGACCAAGCAGGCAGAAAATACACAGATACCCTACAGTGTAGATTTCCACACCTACAATTCTTAGGTAAAGATTATAATCAAATCAATGTCTCAGGTTAAAGTTGTACAGATCCCGAGGATGACTCAAGCTCCCGAGGAACTTGCGAGTAAGTACTATTTCCTTCTCCTTGGCAACAAAACCCATTCTTTCAAGCGAAAAGGAAAACACAGCGCTCGGTTCTGTACACTCCCACTGCTTGAGCCATCCAGGGGCAAGGTCTCAAAGCAGCAGATTACTCAATCTGGCCTAGATGCTGAGGGTTTGGCAAGTTTCCCTGAGCACGAAGAACAAGGCGGACAGAGCTACTGCCTTCCCCGGACACCTGTCACTCAGCTCCCAGGGGAAGGCAAGGCCTTCTTCTTAAAAGGATGGAAGGCCCTAAGGATGAGTGAGGTGATACCTGGAAGACTGTGGAGGTCTTCGGTGTTCAGTTCTTAATATGAGGCAGTAAGATTTCAAGACTGCAGCTAGCTGCTGACATTTAGGCCTTAGATTCTATGGAAAAGGACAGATGTAAGGTTCAGATGTGACTTAGTGAAAGGCTCTAGAAGATGCAGGAAAAAAAGGAACAGAGCAATTTCTTTATGTATTGTTTAGGTGTGATGAATTAGAAGTCTTTTTGTGTGTGTGTGTGTGTGTGTGTGTGTGTGTGTGTGTGTGTGTGACACAAATGTGTTTTGCTGAGCCATGCTGGGGTACTGGTTTTATGACACTTGACAGGCTCCAGTATATCTCAGGGTATTCCAAGAATGTCTCGCCTGGCCTGCCTGCCCTACTCTTTGGAGAAATTCAACTACGCTATCCCATTTTTTTCTCATTTTCAAAAGACAAAAGGTTTCCTCCTTCTAAGAGAAGGGTCTCTACTTCTACCAGAAAACCTCTGGTACAGGTGTTTTGATTAGTGAGGAACCCTGAGACATACTAGAGATGCCAGACAAAGCTAAGCAAACCCACACAGCAGCCAAATCCTTGTTTCTAACCGTCAGAGGTAAAGTACACACCTGTAATGTTTAAAGTCTTTTTCCCCCCTCTTTTCTCCAAAGGATATCTGAGTCCATAATTGGCAGTCTGATTTGGGATTATCTACAGAATGGAATTTGGAAAAAATAGGCAAATTCCATGTATTGTATTGATACATAGAGTGGAAAAGTCTTTCTTGGGTATGACAGGAATGTCATGCTTCGCTCTAAGCCCACTTTATGCTTACTTATAAGTTTACCTCATCTTTTTATCTTTAGAAGATGGCATTTCATTTACTTATTTAGTTTGTTTGTTTGTTTGGAGACAGGGTTTCTTGTGTAACAGTCCTGGCTGTCCTGGAACTTGCTTTTTAGACCAGGCTGCCCTGGAACTCACAGAAATCTGCCTGCCTCTGCCTCCTAAGTGCTGGGATTAAAGGCATGCCAGACCACCACCGGCCCAGCTACTTACCGAGTTTTTATTTAGAAACAGAGCCTCAGTGAGTAGCCCAGGTTGGTCTTGAATTTAGGACCTTCCTGCCAAGCAGCTGGAATAACAGGCCTACACATCTGGATGTAGCTGGGAAACCTAACATTATTAATCAAATCTAGATAAGATTTAGGTCAATAAACAATCACAAAGACTCCCTCCCACCGCGTGGTTATTTGTGCTTTAGAATCATATTTATCTGTAATCCATACAGATGAAGAGTTCCAGCGCGATCTAGCAGTTCATGGGGGTGTGGGTTGCAGGCAGGAACGGGAAGGAACACTGTGTAAATCCTCTGCAGCCTTGGATAAATATTAACACCTAGGTTCTTAGAATAAGACTGGCAGTCTTGCTTATCTCTGGTCTTCTCCTGCAGGGTCTGAGAGTTCCATTTGCTACTTTTTCTTTGAAAAGCTCTGCTTTCCCACACAGTCAGCAGGTGGACAACGGAGGCCAGCCAAGAATCCTCACCTGGTTCTCTAATGCTTCCCCGCCTGATCACCGATTAGTTTCATAAACTGCTCTGTCTTCCCACATCATACACCTGAATAGTGGATATAAGAAGGACACAAACCCAGGAGTCTGTTCATACAACGTAGTAGGGGCACTAAAACCCCAGAACTACAATGTAATCTGACACGTATGCAAAATGCCGACTGAAACTAAGCATCTTGCAATCTGTGCATTTAGGAGCCGTAAAACTAAGGCAACACTGGTGTACTCTTCACCATTAATGGCCACCACTGTGGCTATCAGCAGCAAGGCCAGGCGCTGGATGCAAGGCAGAGGGGGAGGGGACCCCTGGGAAACAAAAGAGTCTCAAAGTGGTGAGGTACACGTGTCCTAGCCTTGGAATGGCCCATGGTGGCAAAATGGTCGCAGGCGCTGAACAACCCCTCCATCAAACTGTTGCTTATTCTGGAATGACGGCCACACCCACACAAAAAGTGTTCCTGGTTCCTCCCAAAGCTGTTACACAAAATCTTATTTTGAACACTGACGTAGGCTCTGGACAAAAAGTCTTCTGGTTAATTACTTGGCACACGGTAGTTTTAAAATTTTTCAGAAGTTCGAAACTACCTACCACTCCCCAAAGTTAAGCTGGACTTCAGATAACGCCGGGCCACCCCACCTAATTTGTGGCTGTGTACTCTGACTGTGGCCTAGAATTTGCACCCACCTTCCGCCGGGTGCAAATTCTAGAGCGGCCGGAGGGCGGGCAGTGAGTGCGACCCTGGGCAAGTGTCCCGGGAAGTGACCTCCAACACGGCACATCCCTGCCCCACCTCCCGTGGGCTTTCGGTCCGACCGCGTTACAACTGAGCACTGTTTACAAAGCCGGGTTAAATGGACAACAAACCGTCCAAGGCAAGGACGCCCTCCCCCATGCCAGCCCAGACACGTAGGGTCAGGGAAGGATCCGGTGATCAGCGCAGGGCGGGCCAGAGGTCGTAGGTCCCCAGCAACGCCCGGTGATGCTCGGCGGGACCCCGGCAGCGGGCACGTGCGGGAACCGGTGAGGGGCTCAGCCAGCGGCGCGCCGGGGCCGAGCGCAGCGCGGAAAAGAGAAGCGGGGAGGGCAGTTCTGGGGACCCGCCATCTGCCAGGGAGACGCAGTTGCCACTTACGAGTCTCCCAGGAAATCGTGGAAGCGGATGCGGCCGATGGTGGTATTGGCCTCAAAGTTGGGGGCTTCGTCCCCGAGAAGCAGCCCTCCGGGCATGGCGGCAGCGGTGACGCGGGGAAGCAGGAGGCGCAGCCGCAGCAGCGAGCAGCCGGCGGGTTCCCGGGAAGCTAGATCAGCGCTGGCCGAGTGGGCGGGCCCGGGGGCGGGGCGGGGCGGGGTGGGGCGGGGCGATCGCGAGTCTGGCGGCTGCGATCCTTCACGTGGAGCCTGCAGGGCGAGTGGGATTCCGGGGCGAAAGCAGGCCACGTGCAATAGGAAGGAAGCATAAGGCTGAGAATTGCGGGGGGACTATAGGGTCTGGCGGCTCTGCAAAGATGCTCTGGGCGATCAGCGCAGACCCTCCCGTACCCCACACCCATCAGACTTCCAACTGAGGGGTCTGGTGGTACACCCCATTTCCACTGTGTCAACCTAGGCTTCAGAGGTTTCTCAGGATGTGGCAAGACCCAGATGTGTGTGGGGATGAAAGTCAGAGGAAGTGGCTTTCTTATTGCAACAAAAATTCTGTACCAACGTCAGTAAGAGGACACTGGAAACAACCTTTTTATTTTGCCTCCCCACCCCTGGAGTTCCTCGTGAACTATACAAATATTCAACACATTGATCCTAAAGTTTAAATACAAGTTTCACGATGTACTTCCTGAGACTTCACCTGGGGAAGTGGGAGGTTTTGATCCACTTACTTCCTGTTTCTCAAGCCCAAAGTAGAAAAGATGTCTGTTTTGTTAGAGACAGATGGCAGATATTGTGCGTAGAAACCAGAATCTGTTAGAATCTCGTCCTGGTTATGTAAGCCTGAAACCTGGGTTTTCTGGAGAAAGGAGGATAGTTAAGTTCCTAGGTACAAAGGAAGTTCAAGGCCAACCTGGGAAACTTAAGAATCTGTCTCAAAAAAAAAAAAAAAAAAAAAAAAAAAAAAAAGTGAAGAAGGGGTTGGGGAAGCAACTCTGTGGTAGAATGCTTTCCTAGAATATGGGAGGGCCCAGGCCAGTGGTTCTCAATCTGTGGGTTGT
Source organism: Peromyscus eremicus (assembly GCF_949786415.1). Classification (NCBI taxonomy): domain Eukaryota; kingdom Metazoa; phylum Chordata; class Mammalia; order Rodentia; family Cricetidae; genus Peromyscus; species Peromyscus eremicus. The sequence continues at coordinate 33,365,114 of NC_081431.1, read as the reverse complement.
GACCCCCCTGGATCGTGTATCAGATAATTTACATTATGATTCATAACAGTAGCAAAATTGCAGTTGTGAAATAGCAATGGAATACTTTTATGGCTCGGGACCACCACAACATGAGGAACTGTTGAGGGGTTGAAGGAACCTAGGAAGGTTGAGAACCTTGCCCGAGATTCACTTTGCACTAGGTGGGTTGGGGAGGAATATATTAGAAAGTCCCAAGCCCTAGTTGGAGAAACAAAGTAAGGTTGCATAAGTTAAGTAAGGATGACTGGAGGTTGGCTTCAGACAGTGTGCTCCTGTCTGGGAAAGCCTGTAGGATGATATATAATGGGTAATCTGCTCAGCACATGGCAAGGGCTCTGGAAGTGGTAGCTATAATTTAGATGATGATAATGATTCATGCAATAACTCTTTCCTTATTGCTAGCTAGATACTTCGCTAGGCCTGATGTGAGAAATTGTCTCAGCTCTTACAGGAAAAGTGAATTACATGCAATTATGATATAAAGTAAAGTAACATTGATAGGGAAGCTGCAAATGGTTGGGATTCAGTTTGAGGAATCCTCCGGAACAGACTTAGCAGATCTGAAGGCACTCTGTAGCCGTGCTGGGTGTAGTGACTCACTGTGACCTGCCCTCTCATCATAGTGAAGTGCTGTCTTTGTGTCTACACTTGTGCTGAACAGACTTACCTACTTCGTTGTACCCAGACTCACATCGAGGTTACCGGCAAAAACTTTAAAGCTAAGATAATTTAATCTCTGCCTTGACTCTACCCTTCTGTTTTGAAAGCAACATATCTTAACATTTTTTTAATTTTCGTAGTAGGGGAAGCAAAGTAGCTTGACTTTAGGGCACTATGAGCAAAGTGTTGTGAAGGTGACCTGAGAACCAGATACACCATAATACAGAGAGTGGATTCAATTTAAGGCACTATGAGCAACATGTCGCAAAGATGTGCTAAAAATCAGATACACCAATATAGTGAACGGGTGCAGAAACAAATGACTGATCGTTATCAAAGGCACATTTACACAGCCAGCAGTTGTAAATTAAGCAAATACAATAAGATAAACATCTACTCCAATTTACAGTACCAGAAGTAGCATGCTGGTGATGATCCAGCAAACTGCTTTAGTCTTAGCAAAAATTGAAATTCTTTAAAGGTAGAGATTAACATTTTTAACAACACACTTTTCCCACCCACAAAACACTGGAATTTCCATCTTCTAAAAAGTCAGAAGATCTAGCAATAATGGGCTATGGTCTACTTGGAGACTGGCTAGAGAGTAGCTTTCTTTTCTTTTCATGCTTGACTTTTTCTTTTCTTCTTTATTATTTTTCTCCTTTCTGTTTGTCATATTGTGAACATGAAAGATGAAGGCTATTTTACCCAAGGCAAAAACTTGATATTGTAGATGTTTTTGTAAAACAAAGAATGTTCCCATGTATTTAGTATGTGAATAAAGTTGGAAGAACATGGTGTTATTTGCCCCTTGTAGGTAAGTGAGTTTCACCTTGACTTATAGCTATGGAACAAGGGAATCCCAGGAGGACATTTAAGACCGTTTTCTCAAGGGCTAATGAGAAGTTCAGTGGGAAAGGAAGTGCTGTGGGAGGGGCGTTCCAGGGAGAGGCCAGAATGTGGAAAAGGAAGAACCAGGTTGGGGGAAGCATTTGAAGGACAGAAGGCTCCGGTATAGGGGGGAGGGATGTTTTCAAGCAACCTAATGGTTGGTGGGAACGTTGAAGTCCTTAGAATTATCTCAAGAAGGGTAACAAGGAAGTGTAGGGCTTTCCAGTGGGCTACTGTCTGATCCACATGGTCTATCCTATTTCACTGCTTCTAAAAGATTCAAGAAAGGGTAAAGGGGTTGATAATGGTTGTATTCTCTCCCTCGCTCCTTCCTTCCCTTCCTCCCTCCCTCCCTCTATCTCTCTCCCCCATTCCTCTCTCCCGTCTATACACATGAAAGCAGAAGGGGCCTATTTGGAAGAGGAAAGGGGCCATCTGGATAGGAGATGGGGAATGGGAAAGGTGGGTAGGGGAGAAGAGGAACAAAAGCAAAGTATATAATGAAACCCAACACTTGGTATGTTAAGAAAAAAAAACTCAAAAAATGTTGGTTTAATGTGTATGTTCGTTTATCGAAAGATTATACTAGAATATTCCTAAGAGCAATGTCATAGGAACAAAATAACCATTCACATCACCCATTCACGTTACAAAGAAAATAAGTTGTGGTTAGCCATGCTTACTGAACAGCAAGTAGAATGGAGCCCCCGCAACTCCACACAGCGATGTGGTTGAATCTCACAGACTTGAAAAAGAGGACACATGTTTGTCCTCTGTTACCTGAGGTAAAAAGGGAGCCAGAAAGAGAGTGGTCAGAAGTCAGTGTGTGAATGTGTGGGCTGGCGCTGGGTACAAAGAGAAGGGCAGAAGGGAGCGAATGCGGGAAAGGAGTGTTTTGCATTCTGAGGGTTCAACAGTCACTTGTAAACAACTAATTTTTTTTATCTTTTATAAAGTTCTTCTTGCCAGGCAGTGGTGGCATGTGCCTTTAATCCCAGCACTCGGGAGGCAGAGCCAGGAGGATCTCTGTGAGTTCGAGGCCAGCCTGGTCTACAGAGTGAGATCCAGGACAGGCACCAAAACTACACAGAGAAACCCTATCTCAAAAAAACAAAAACAAAACAAAACAAAAAGTTCTTCCTGATTTTAACATTTCTTCTTGCTCCCACCTTTCTGTTCTTCTCTCTTTCTCTTTCCTGTCTTGAAATATATCTTGTTAAATCCAATGGGTGCTTTTTCTTCACTTTCTATATATTGGATGGAGTTAATAACTACTTTATTATTGGTATTATATTTGGAACTGCTTCTTGCTAGCTTCCACAACACCAAAACCTCCGGCTTTCCCATCTTCCTTAAGGGCAGTTCTTTCTCCTTTCTCTTCCTCCCAAGTATTGATTCTTCCCAGAGCACATTCTTTTTAAAAAAAGTTTGTATAGTTTTCTGTAGGTGATCTATCTAGTCCTGTGGCTTGAAAACATCTATAGCTGAAAATGCCCATTTTTATCTTGAGAAAAGCTCAGAATTGGTATATACATCTGCTCATTTGACATATGCCCAATATGTAACTCTTAATCTTCGCTGGCCCCTGCCACAAACTTATTTGACACATTCTGTGTCAGCGGTGACTCCTTTTTATGAGTGACTTTTGCTGTAAAGCATATCTCAGAACACTTGACCTTTGTCTTGTCCTTAGCCTCTTTACTGAAGTATACTCTTTAGTCACCCCCTCTTAGCTGCACACATGCCTTTCATTGTCCTAGTTGTGGGATTGGAACCATGCAAATCACATCCCCTCTCTGATAGACAGCCGTTTGTTAGGGTCTGTCCATTGGAGCACAGGGTGTGCTCAAAGGGATTATCAAGACTGGAGAGAGAAGGGCCTTATCTTTTTCCTGTTATGTTTTCCCCCTTCACATGACAGAGAGCAAGCAGATCAGCGCACAGCCGGCCTTGGAGAGACAGATCACGAGGACTCAGCTTTCCCCAGGGGTTATTTGGGAGTTAAACACTGTTAAATATTGTTCAGAGCGTTAATGTCATGGTAGGTCTTCATTGCCAGTAGTTTTTGAATATGCTGTCAAGAGTGAGTCCTTTGACTTTTTGGTTGGCAGTTGTCAAATCTTTTCCTTGTGCCCAGTCGCCTTAAGTGGTAGTCTGTCAATCAAGAAGACCTTTTTATTTGACAACCATCCATATGGTCCTCATGGTTGTTTAGAACCCCTCATGGATGCTCTGAGAAAAATCCACACCAGCGATGAAAAACAGTGCCATAAGAAGCCACCACATCTGCTTGAGGGGGCTTGCTCCAGTCATAGCTGCTCTAGACAACACCTAACAACCCCTAGAGATTCTCTTTGACCATGTTCTTATTGTGCTTGCTCTGAATAGTCCCACCCATCTTTCAGCTATTCTTATTCAGGCCGGTGGAAGAGGACACTTCCCTGAGGACTCAACACAAAGGCTGCAATTGGCAGACTGGAAACTGTATATGAAAAACTTGGAGTTGGTAGAACTGGAAGCTGGATACAAGCATATTGTGCCCCTTTTCTGGCCAAATAAGCTCCCTGCTTCTCTCCTCAGATCAGTCTTGGAGGCTTCCCGTTTGTATGCTAACTTGTAACAGAAGGTCCCAACAAATGCCTTCGGAATAGCTCTTTATTGCTGGCTTGTCTTTATGACAGGTGGAGCAGCTGAGCCGGTTGCACTTAGAGCAGACAGAACCCCGGGACTTCCAGACACTTAGTAGGCACTTAGTAATGTCACAAGGTGGTGGGAGAGTGATTTCCGAGTCTACAGGCCCTGGAAAACTCCTGAGGCTGTATGTTCTCGGCTTCCTCAGTTGTTCCAGCAAACACTTGGGGACTGAGACTGTGAATGACTGTAGAAGTGTGCTGGGGATGTCTTTCTGTATGCTGTGAATGTGTGTGTTGCTTTGATTGATTGACAAATAAAATGCTGATTGGCCAGTAGCTAGGCAGGAAGTATAGTATAGGTGAGATAAGCAGAGAGGAGGATGCTGGGAAGTGGAAGGCTGAGTCAGGAGACACTGCTAGCTGCTGCCGCCGCATGAGAAGCAAGATGTAAAATACCGGTAAGCCACAAGCCATGTGGCAACTTATAGATTAATAGAAATGGGTTAATTTAAGATATAAGAACTAGATAGCAAGAAGCCTGCTATGGCCATACAGTTTATAAGTAATATAAGTCTCTGTGTGTTTACTTGGGTCTGAGCGGCTGCGGGCCCAAGCAGGACTGGAGAAAACTCCAACTGCAGAAGTGCTGAAAGGGAAAAGTTCGAGAAGAGCTGAGAAGGCAGAAGACAAAAGACTGCAAAGAGCCAAGTGGAGGGATAGCAGACCCCGTCCCCTCCCCCAGGAAAGTTCTAGAGAGCCATAGAAGTTTGAGTGCTAAGGGCCCTGACAGAGAAAGCTTGGAGTCAGAACACTAACTTTTGGGTACAAGGCCACTTCGCTTAAAGCCCAGAGAATTAAGCCTCTGACTTGAAAGCCCAGGGCCCTAAGCTTCTGGTTCTCAAGACTTACTGCCAAAGCTTCAGTCTTGGAAAACTCAGAGCAATCAACCTCAGGCCTTCAAAGCCTAGGGCCACAAGTCTCTGATTCTCAAGGCCCAGAGCTACACGCCTCTGAGTTGAAAAGCCCTGGAACATTGCACTCCCAACATTAAAGGAGTTACTTCTTGCCTATTTGTAATTTCCACCAGAACAGAGAAAAAGAACACTCGGGTGGGTGCGACCCTGTTAATGTTCTCTAGGCAGTAGATTGCTTCCATGGCTCCAGCAAGGGAGGTGGAGGTGATGACTTCACCCCAGTGGTCAGTAACATTTTAAAGTGATTGAGCCACCTCCTGAGAGGCCTGAATCTTATTTGTTGTAGTCCTTTTCTACATTCCTAAGTATACCTCTGTTTACTGCTTCTTTAGTCTAAGAAGTGATGTCCATAGTTTGTGATGACCGCTACCTTTCTATCATACTTAAAAAAAAATCCTTTCTTAGCAGTGAACTAAGGTTAACAGTTCCTTATAGTTGCAGTTTTGTTATTTTAATGACTGTGTGGTTTCTGTCTCTTGCCTGGATCCTGACTGACAAAGTTCGTACTAGGAATAGTCCTGGGAGAGACACTCTAATACATACACATTTATTGGTTAAGCCTGAGCCCATTGTTAATGGAAAACATACGACTAGTAATCCATGGCACTCAGCGGCAGGCATCAAAATCAAATGATCACAGTGGGTTGCTTGTGATGAAATGCCAACAGAGGCATGTGCTTGGGAGCCCAAGAAGCTGCTGCACTTGACTCTGAAGGCAGCAATGGTCATGGTAAGGACCGTGGTGGGAGATGGGACATTTCTGATTGGAATGGAATGTTTACAGACAAAATGAAAAGCTAAGATCCTTAACCTCTTGGCTCAGTTCTAGACCTAATGATGAGAGAGCTTCCACAGTAGCCTTAACATAGTCCTCACGTGCTTTACTTTTTTTTTTTTTTACTCCCACAGATTTGATACTATTAAAAGTCAAAGTTTAATTGTCTAGCTGCCAGATTACAACATCCTTGGAAATCACAGCTTGGCCAGCTTTCTCATATGAAAGTTAAGCCTTTGATCCTGAAAAGAGGAACCTCAAACTTAAAATAGGGACATATAGTTGGACTGAAATTGAACTGACAACCTTGAATCCCCGAGTCTTCCCTGATAGTGGAAGAAGCTTGTCTTTCTCTGAGGAGCCTGGAGCAGGTACCTCACAAAAAAATGAGATTGCATGCTTTTCTCCAAAGCAATCCCCAAGCCTTCCTGTTTTCACTGAACACACCATGAGGCTCAAGTCCCACCAAGTGTTGCTCTGATGCTGAGTTCAGATGCCCAGTTTGTCTTCTCCAAGGAGTTACGTGCCAGCCCTGCAGGGGAGTGTGGGCCAAGAAAACCTGACCAGACAGCAGGTCCCAGATTCTTAAACACAGTGGTTTTTGTTTAAGAATGTACTTAAGTTTGTCCTGTACTTAATTTTGACAGGAGATGTTAAGCCTCTTAAATGGAAGAATTCATTTTCAATGACACATATCCATGGTGACTGTTGTCCAACACAATGCCAGCATCGTGTCCTTGTATTGCCAATAGCAAGTTAAACACTTGTAGCTTTCTGGCTGCATCACTGGTACTTCAGCGTCCTGAAAGTCCTGGGCAGAAGAAACAGGGCATTTGGCACAGGCAGTCTCTTTATCTCTGAGATTTGCTCTCAGTGTTCTGAGTGCTGAGGCATCCTTCGCAAATGCCTGGGATCAAGCTACTGTTCTGAGTCAGAGTGTGGGTTTGTCCTAGGTCTTGACTACTGAACTTAAGCACTGCGAGCACAAATTTTCTTGTTTTTAAAGAGGGATAAACAATTAGAATTGTGTAAACAGAGTATTTACATTTGCTATCCATCAGCCGCACTCCATCCCAAGAGTCCCCTGAACAGGTAGAATTATTTCACAATTAACAATACAAATCCTTTGCAAAAATTTGACTGGTGGATGGAAAGCTCAGAATTTAATCTTTTTCTTGTTAGGTTCTACTTTTGTGTACCTAAGTGTGCAGTCAGTTCTCATCAGCAAGCACCCAGTCTTCATCTGCATCTCATCTTAGTTGAGAGAAAAAAAAAAACCCTGGGTTCTGAAAACCAAACCAAAGGTGCAGGCCTCATGCACACTTGTGAATTTTGCCCTGTTGGATGACAGGCTCATCTCTGTGATCAGCATCCTTGCAGAAAGGTAACTGGGTAGGGTAGGTGTCTGGTTCATTGACAAGCATTTCTAGTGGAGGATAGACAACGGGAAGTACATGCTTCTATTTAAGGGTCTAAGAGGGAATGTCAGTAGTATTGACTTCTTATATACAGCTAGATTTACTTACTATTTCATCAGAGTTGCTGAATTATTTGATATTAAAACTATATACAAAGCTAAATTATTCATATACTTTATTTACCAATTCATCTATCCATCCATCCAATAACCAGCTTGCCCAAGTATATGAAATACTGGTATGAGGTTTCACCAAACTTTTAGCTAAATGCTCATTTCTTTTTCACTCTTTTCTATCTTTCCATTCTTTTGCCTTTCCTTCCCTTCTAAACCTTCCTTCCTTCCTCCCTCCCTCCCTCCCTTCCTTCCTTCCTTCCTTCCTTCCTTCCTTCCTTCCTTCCTTCCTTCCTTCCATTCTTCCTTTCCTTCCCATATCCAAGTATTTGTCTATTAAGTTTAGATGACGCAAATCAGGAAGGTTCGGATTTTGAGTGGTCTTTGTGGCAAAGATAGGGTATGTGTCTGCACTTTACTTTCACCGCTAACAAAACCTGCTAGGCTGGGTGTGTCAGCGGTAAGGTGGACAGTTGGAGGGGTGGGGATAACACGAGCGATGCTAGGCTTCCTACTTAGACTCATTCCATAGTGTTGGACTCAAAGTCCTCACAGTCTGCTCTTCCAAAGTCTGCTTTTATTCCCCTGAAACAACCTTAGTTTTAGGGATTATCTCTGTCCAGTTACCATTCCCACGGAGTGCCTGAGAAGTCTAGTTACATGGAATTGTGTCATCAACAGAAAATAGCTTGGATCTTCTCCAGTAAGGCCAATCTGTGAAAATGCAAAGCTGTGTGCTCATTGTTAAGTTAGAACAGACTGTTGAGCGCTAGAGGACCCAGGCTTTGTAGTTCTCATAGCTTCTTATCACGTGATCTCTTTTCTTTGTTCCACATGATCTGTTGTGCTCTCCTAATATTTACTGATACTAATGAGGGAAACTCAAGAAACTAGGCTGGGTATTTAAGTGGTCAGGTGGGCATACTCTGCAGGAACAAATAATATTGACTTTTCTAGTTTTCTTTCCAAGCTAGAGCTTTTGTATTTCAGCCTTTGGTACTGAGTCAGAGCCAGGAACTGTGGATCCAAGGAGAAAGCAACCATGGAGAAGGACACAGGTGAGACATTAGGTACACCTCAGACTGCTTCATAGGAGGAACTTGGGAAAGATGAAAAGTGTTGGCATAAAGCAGTGGAGGGAATGAGGCAGAAATGAAGAATGGGAAGGATGAGAGAGGGGAGAGGAAAAAGGATGAGAAAGAGGAAAAGGATTAGAAATAAGGGAAATACCCAAGGAAAAAAAGATCTGCAGTGTGGAATGAGCAGTAAGGAGCCTGTTGGGTACAGGGGTGATACGGCAGCTGGAATTCCTCTAGGTTTTCTTGGACAAAGGGCAGGAGAGGGGGGTCACCTCTGCTCCAGTCAGCACTCCAGGTAATTGGCAGTTCTGAATAGTTCCTTTCAGTTTTTTATTTTTCATTTTTGCTGTTTGTTTTTGGTAAGCAGTGAATTTTCTCATGGGATTGTGAACATCTTCACCTTTGACACAATTACTTATACTTGAAGATTTAGTAATTTGTATTAGATTATAGAAATAGAGCCCGTATCTTGATATGCAGCCAAGGGTGACTTTGGATGTGTGATCCTCCTGTCTCTACCTTCTGACTGCTGGGATTACTGTCATGTGAAACAAGTCATTTTTTTGCAGCATTGGGGATCGAACCCAGGGCATTGTTCATGTAAGGCAAACACTCTACCAACTAAGCTATCTTCCTAGCCTGTGTTAGCTGTTTCAGAAACCCATTTGAGATTGCTACATTTCACAATGTTTGTAGGCTTCACTTGAAGACAATGTATTAAAAAAGATAAGTTTGTTTTCAGTCTTCTTGGGACTTGATATGAGAAGCACAAGCTGTAAACAGATTAAGAGAGAAGTTTCATTTCAGCAGGAAATATGTGTGTATTGTTTATTAAAGAGCTCTGAACAAAATGCTTGGCTCTTACTTACAGGAGGAAGGGAACAGGGCCCGGTGGTCTATGAGGAAGACAATTGTATTCTGTTGGAAGATTTTGCTGTTGGACAGTGTTGTCTCATGTGGTTCTGAAGGACAACATCATCTTCAAGCAAGATGGAATCAAGGACAGACATACTGTGTTCCTTACCAGGGGGAGGGCTAAGTTCATGGTTTACAAGTTACACCTTTGATGGGCTGGGGCAGGATCAAGTTGTTTTGTGGGTATACTTGTCTGTGTTAGGTCAAGGAGTATGTTTTATATTTCCTTTGAAACCCGTATTTGTTTGCACAAAAACACATGCTAAGTGGGTTGTTTGTGATGGGCTTTATGTTCTTACAGCACTGAGAACAGACCCAGACGGAGGCCTGGCACATGTTTACATACTAAATGGAATCGCACAGTGCAAAGAACTGTGAACTTGGAGGTGGGTGATGGAGACTTTAATTCAGTTATACACTTGTGAAGCCCATGAACTTGAACAAAGGTCTGACCTTTCAGCTTCCTCATATCCACCTAGACAAAAGGGAGCAATCTCTTCTCTTTATTGGGTCAGTTTAAGAGTTCACAGAGAATGTAAACCATCTTCTGTGAGCTGTAACTGCTATAGAAATGTAATAATACACCCCCAAGGTGTTTATGCCCTTGTCACTTGTACAATGAACTTCCCCATTCTTTGGCTGGGTCAGACTTGGGGTCAGGAGAGAGCCCAGTGTGACTAGGGACCAAGCCTGGACTGGCCTCTGCTTGTGTCGCCATTCTGTTCTGTATAGGAGCTACTTGCAGAGTCTTGCCTGTTTTCCTCAGATTTTTATGACAGGTCTTTAGAGATCAGTACTGCTGAGGCCATGGGGTTCTAATCCCTGCTAGCTACTTTTTTGCATATTTATTTTTTCCAGAGAACTATGTTAGATGAGAGGGAATCAGAGATTATTGTTATTTTTTAAAAAGTTTCGACTGGTTAAAGAGATAGACCACAAAGGAAGGAGACTGATTGTGAGTTGTGATAAGGGATAGGATGGACGCAGATCAGATGTAGGAGAAGATGAAGTAGGTGGGAGACTTGCTTTGGGCGGTTTGAGGCTTCCAGTAGCACGCACCTGAGGGAGAAAAGCCAGCCATGCAGAGATCTGAGATAAGAGCTTTTTAGGCAGAGGGAACGTTGTGTGGGAAGGCCCTGGGGCTCAAGGAGTCTTCTAGTAGAGAACTGAAAGGTGCCTACCCTGGAGAGAACAGTGGTTCCGGTGAGCTGGGAGGGGTGGACCGAGCCAAGACTGAAAGCTGTGGAGTGTGGAATTTCATGATCACCTCATTGTCTCAGTCTCAAAGTCAAAATATTACCTCCAAACATTTGATTTTCTCACCAAAACTCGGGAGATAGCCTTATCTCTCCCATCTACCTAAATACTGGACTTCATACCCAGTCAACAGAACCTACCAGTACCATTTTCAAATATCTTTGTAAATCCATTCACTCATCTTAACCTCATAGTTGTCAGCCTCGATCAAGCCATTGTCCCCCTTGCCCCAGACACTGGAGAAACTATGCAACAATGTGCTGGCACAAACCTCATGGTAATGGTGTTGGGGAAGGCCTAACTTGTAGCACTTGCAAGTTTCCTTGGTATCAATATGCACACCTTGGCCAACTCAATGTTCCTAAACATGGCATCAGGAAGATTTACAAGTTGACCTTCTGATACTCTGGCAAGCTGGTGACAATATGCCACTGTCTAAGTGTATCTGCTTCTTCTTCCAGCACACTTCCAGCAACCAGAATAATCTTTTTAAGAGCTGCATTCTGACCATTTATCCTCACTGCCATCTATACACTGTGTTTTGACTTTTGACTTTATCATGAACTGGGTAGAGACACCAGGAAATGTCAGGTTAGCTTTGGTCTTAGGTACTTATTGAGAATTTTGGACTAAAGCCTGAATCAACAACCACATCTTAGCCTCAAGTCTTTGAGAACGTCTTAGGAGGGTAAATTAGTCCCTTTGCAACACTGGGAGTGTATACTAGCTTTCTGCTACAGTAACACATACCTGACGCAATCAACTTGTAGAGAAAAATGGTATATATTTTGGCTCACAGTTTTGGAGGTTTAACTTCGTGATCAGGCAGGTCTACTAGTAAGTATCAGGCCTCTTGGAAATGACAGATGGCAATGCCAAAAAGCTCCTGGCACAACAAAACGACTCACTTCATGGTTGGGAAGCAAGAGCCAAAGAGACAAGAGAAACTGGTTCCCATAATTCTCTTTGACAACATACTCCCAATAACCCAAAAAGCTTCCCCAGCTCCACTCTGAAAGGAACCATCAGCTTCAAGGAGCACCTAAATGGGGCTCAAGCCTTTAACAAGTGGGCATTTGGAGGATACTTAAGATCCAAACTATAGCAACCAGTGTAAGGATGATGAAGCATCCTTAGCTGTTGCTATTTACATTTTTGTACTAAATTAGGAAAAAGTGTGTTTTGTTAATTATTGGTGAAGTTTAAAAATTTTGATTTTAATCATATTGAGTTGTGATTTTTTAACTTAAAATGCTTCCAAGTATTTTATTTTACACACAGTTTTAATTTGAAATATATACAAATGTTTACTTTATAGATGATGATTAAGTTTAAGGTTATCTGGGGGGCATATTCATCTTCTACTTTTGTTTTTTATTTATTTTATGTTTAAGATTCTTTTTTTAGGTAGGCATACAAAGTATTGGGTTTTTCATGGTATCTCTATGCATGTGTTTACTGGGTTTTGTTCTCTATTTCCACTCCCATAATCCATTGCTCTATTTCCTATCTTCCTGAGACCTCTTTTTGCCTTCCCATGATATGTTCTATTTTTATGTTTTTTCTTATGCTTACTTATTTGTGTGTGTGTGCATGCGTGTATGTCATAGTATGCATATAGAGGTCAGAGAATAACTTGGAAGAGTCAGTGATCTTCCACCATGTGGGTCCTGGGGGTTGAACTAAGGTCATCAGTTTGGTCAGCAAGTATCTTTACCTGCAAAGTTATGTTGTGGCCCTAATTTCTAGATTTTTCAGCAGTTGCTCATGTTCATTGATAGTTCCCTGTTTCTTAGGATGCCCTATCTGGAATTAGAAGGGGCTGAAAGTTCTCAACACAAATACTAAATGTTTAAAAATATTGAAATGCTAATGACCCCAATTATTATCACACTATACCCTGAAAATATGTACAATTATTACACATCAGTAATAATTATCACACTATACCCTGAAAATATGTACAATTATTACACATCAGTTTAAAAAATGATCTGTGGAGATGTCTGGATTTAAAGGTTAGAAGGATAAAACCTGACAAAAATGAAGGAGAGATGAAAAGGCATCCCAGGAGAACAAAAAGAGACGAATGCATTTTTTGTTGTTGTTGTCTAAGGAGTGGGAACATCTGATAGATTGCACAAACAGGTCTTTGAGTCAGTGAAACCTTTGAATCATTGTGCAAGGCTCCCATTGACTCCACTCAATTACATGCAATATCCTCCCCCACCCCCTGGCTCAACTCTGCCCAAGGGTAGAAATGTAGTTAACACTTGTACACTTTGCTGGTCTCTGCTGAAAGCTGGTTTATTACAGACTTCATGATGATAGTATAAGCGGAAGATTATGATAAAAAAGTGACAGGGCCCATCCTTACTCACCTCTCTTAAGTATCGTAACTCTTCAGCATATGACACATGGTGGCTCAAATAGTGCCTTTCCTTTTCCCTCCTCGAGTCAATGCTCAATTCTTCCTTTTTAAAAATGGATTTAATTGAGAGAGAGAGAGAGAGAGAGAGAGAGAGAGAGAGAGAGAGAGAGAGAGAGAGAGAGAGAGAGAGAGAGAGAGTCCTGATAGTGTTTTTCTAGGCAAGGACAGCTGGTACCAAGTCTCCTTCTGAGCAAGGGAAGTAGAATATTATGTTACACACACACACACACACACACACACACACACACACACGCATGCACACACACACACACACGCACAGAAAGAGAGAAAGAGAGAGAGAAAGAGTGTGTGTGTGTGTATGTGTGTGTGAGTAGAATATTATGTTAGAGAAAGAGAGAGAGAGAGAGAGAGAGAGAGAGACTGTGTGTATGAGAGTAGATTATGTTACACACACACACAAATACCTAATTGCTACCAATATTTGAATAGTGCTTCATAGCTTCCATAGTATATTTATACAGATTTCCTCTCTTACTTCTTACAACAGTCTTATTAAATTACTCACTGTGTAAGAAAGGTAACTAAAACTCATAAAATGATTTAGTCAAAGTCAGACCATTGGTGACGGAACAAGGATATCAGTGTGCTTTATACCACAGGCAATTCTGGAAGCCGTTTCTCCTGCTCCTTAGACATGGCCAGCATGGGGCTAGAAATCTTGCATCAGTATGCCAAACACTTTGGAATTATCAGAGTTTCATATTTCTCTCAGCTTGAGCAACTTTCTGGTAAGAATATGAAACCTGTGACTTTGTACTTTTGGGGAACTGATCCATCTACGTGGATAGTAACAACACACTTTTACAATGGCGCTGGGTAAAAGAACATGTTTAATTCTCCTTAGGCTTTTGCAGACTCACAAACATCATTAGCAGATTGAGGTATTTATTATTTTTTAAACTAAGATGTGTTTTGTCCAATATACTAGTGTGCTAACTTATAAAAAGAACAGTTTTAGTCTTGGAGATTTCAGCCCATAACCAACTGACTGACCATGTAGCTTTGGGTGTGTGGTGAGGCAGCATATCATGGCAGGTATGTGTGGAATAAACAAATCATTCACCTATCTGGGCACAAAAGAGAGGGGAAGAGCGCAGCATCCTTTGAGAGCACATTTTCATGGGCCTAAAATTTCTTGTTAGATCTTACCTGTTAAAGATTTTACTTCTCCCGATAGTGCCAAGCTGGTGAACAAGCCTTATCACATGAGCCTTTAAAGGACATTCCAGATCTGAACTATAGCAACTGGTAAGAGATCTTCAACTGTAATTACTTAAAGTTCTTTCAGAATGAGAACATTCTGTGACTCTACTGAACAGTTTGTGCCAAGAAGTTGCTTAGTAAACCAAATGGTCTTGGCATAGAAACAACTCCAAATGGGTGGCCAGGGTTCAACAGAGAGACAAATCAGACAACCTTTAACATCAGAAACAAACCCAACTCTTTAGACAATAAACCAATACAAATCCCACAGGGACTAGGGAATTAAGATTAAATGTGAGATATAAAACAAATAGAAGAACACAAATCAGTAGAAGGAAGTACATTCAAATATTATATGATATTTGAATTGGTAGCCTGCCTAAGTATAAAGTTCATTAAAGAAACCACAATGATCAATTTGAAAGTACGGAAAAAATTAAAATCTGCATATCAGAAAACAAATAAAATTAAGATACAAATAATATATGAAGCAAACTATGTCTATAGTAAAATATTACTCTTTTTGTTTTGGACAGAATCTCACTGTGAAGCCCTAGGTGACCTGGAAATTCCACCAGACTGGCCTCAGACTCACAGAGATCCATCCACCTGTCTCTGCTCCCAAGTGCCAGGATTAAAGGTGTGTGCTACCATACCAAAACTGTATGATTATTTTCCAATATTTATTGTATTTATTTATGTGTGCATGTCTACGTGAGTATATGTGCACCCGTGGGTATTCATGCATGCGTGCACACATGTGAGTGTGCACACAGAAGCCAGAAAAGGGTGTCTGAATCCTTGGAGCTGAGTTATATGTTTGTGGAATAGCTGGGTTGCTATGTGGGTGCTGGAATCCAAACTCTGGTCCTTAAGATTGTGCAGCAAGCACTCTTAATCACTCATCCTCAGCTGTGATGGGATACTCTTAACAAAGAAAATATGCAAAAGGTACATTCACAAGGAAAGGAACGCAAGTGTCTGGGTAAACACGCTTGGCAGTATTCATTACCCAATGTCAAAGAAGAGCATCTAAAAGTCACAGAGATATTTTGTACCTGCTCAGATTAGTTGGGGGGTATACTCAGTGTTACAGGATGCTGGCAGAAATCAAAGTTTTCTGGAGGTAAAAAATTGTTTATTTCCTTGAGCTTAGCTGGACCTATATGAAGACTATGAACTTTCAAAATGTTTGTTTTTCTTTAGGCTGGGGGATATACCATGCTCCTATGTTGGAAATTTGGTTTTAAACAAATCTAATTTAAGCAAAATTTCCCCAAATCAATTTTTGTTTAATGTATTTCCAAGTACACTGACAAAGTGATTTAAACTTTCCTTTTTATATTCTGAGTTAAGTGTTTTCTTGGGTTGCATGAAATTTCATGATGGGAGAGATAGGAACTAAAGTCAAGAAGATTGAAATAGAAGCAACAGGTAGGAAAGCTGTATACAGTGGGATGTTAATTTGTATTATAAAGCCACACATGAGCAAGGAGTATGCAGATGGGAGAGACAGAGTGAAACTTAGTATATGTGAGAATCTAGCATGTGATTGAATTGAAGAAAACATGATTCAAAAGATGATATTGAATTGATTGGCAACCTGGGAAATAGTGAGAAGAGATTACAAAAAACAAAAACAAAAACAAAAACAAACAAACCTAAGTAGCATTCAACAAAACAAATCTCAAATGGAATAAATTATATGTGGAGAAATGACACATTAAAAGAACCAGTTATATATTTACTTAATATTGCTACAAAATGTATCTATCTATCTATCTATCTATCTATCTATCTATCTATCTATCTATCTATCTATCTATCTATCTATCAATCATCTATCTATATCTAAAGCTATATATTTAGGACCCTCAAAGCAATCTCCTTCCTTTCAGTCATCAGGGCAAAACCGGGGCTGAGTAGGCAATTCCAAATAGGAGGCCAACTCTTCTTGGCAGATGAATGTACTCTTTTAGCTGAGGCCCAGAGAAGACACAAGAAGCATTGTTTCTTCCCTGGGCAGGAGCTCCCCTTTCAAGCAATGCTCCTAAAAGCTGCCCCAGAGAGCTCACAGCACAGGCCACTGCCCAGCAACTTATTAAAGAATGGGTAGCAAAGGCTTTTAAGATCTTCTTTTTGAAAGAAACTTCAGTACTTTCAAATTTCAAACCCAACCTGATGGTTATTATTTAAGGAAAAGGACACATTTTCTTAAAGATATGATTGTCTTGGAGGATATTCACAAGGTAAGAGTATTTTCCAGAGAGAACAGGAAACTTAACTACATTGATTCACTCATTATATGTTTGTAAAAACAAAATGTTAATTTAGAAATAGGAATAATGTACTCATTTGAAAGGTGGATATGGGGAAAACTGAAAAAAACAAAAACAAAAACAAAAACAACTCAACCTAGTAATTAGTGGCTGAACCATGTTCTAAGAAATGCTAACACATTAAGAACATTCAAAATTCAAATTTGCCTCTTTGAAATTACGTTTATACTATAAATTGATTCTTTATTTTACAAAAAACTTTTGGACAAGGCTAGAATTGAATACCAATTATCATGATCCCAGAAGTGTGTAGAGAACTGAGAAGTAGGGGGTGCTTCAGGGACCTTTAGGAGCTGAGCAAGTGTCTTAACTTAGTTTTTTTTTTCTAGGATTAAAATGTAGTTTCTGAGTTTCATTGGACATACATAACACAAATTATATAATTGTTGGAGTTGTGCACATCACGTAAGGTAACCAGGAGTTCTACAGTCGTGATTGCCTTTAAGCATCCTGGAGAGTCTCGCTCTTTACTAAAATGTCCCACTGGCTGAGGTACAGGTCCTAGTAGTTAGGTCAGGACCCTCACAGCACTCTCCTTCAATCACATACAGGGAAAATCGGGCCTGAGTAGGCAAATCCAAAGCAGGGGCCTAAGTGAGCAGCTCCTTGAGTTGTTGGGAAGAGTGACAGGAGTTGGGTACCCATACCAGAGAAGGCAAAGAGCATAACCGAGTTTCTCTGAGGAGCTTTGCAATGGTTAGCTAGCTTTGCAAATCCATGAGCACAAATCCTACAGAAGCCTGTTACCCTGAGAAGGGCCCTCAATTGCTTGATAGTCTGAGAAAAAGAGAGAGAGTAGGTCAGAATAGGTTGGGCACATTTAACACTCAGGCTGTGTTTTCCTTGGTCTAGTACCATCTCTAGACATGTGACTTGAGGTTGGCACAACTGCTTTTTTCAAAAGAGACCTTATATCCCCTTACAGTTAGATGTTAAGAAGGGGTTTGGTTCCCTGGAAGACTTCCTTTTCTATTCACCCACAAAGTAATAAATCTACATATTGGAGGATAGTGGTGTGTAAGCTTCACCAGTCAATGAGATCCTGGGCCATGGCCAGTCCAATTAAATGGGGGCTATCTCTAAATCCTTGGGACAAAACAGTCCAAGTGACTTGTCTGGCCTCATAAGTTGGATCTTCAAAGGCAAAGAGGGGTTGATTATTGGGGGATAATGGCTACAAAAGAAGGCATCTTTTATGTCTGGGATGGGATAGAAAGTTGTCTCAGAAGATTGTATAAATTTTGGATGCCAAGGGGTGAAGGGGAACCATAGCTTCATTGATTAGTTGGAGGTATTGTACTAGGTCCTTTCTGAACTCCCAGGATAAATGAGTTATAGGAGCTGGAACATTTTCTCAAGAGTCCCTGTCTTTGAAGGGCCAGAATAATGGGCTTGGGTCTCTCTATTGCTTTAGGATCAAACAAGCATGGTTTCTGGTGGGGAAAAGAGGTAAGGTCATTCAAGTATTATAACCAGTGCCACAGTTTAGCCCAGTCCACCATTTCCCCATCCATCTAAATCACAGGGTCTGTATTAGTCTCTATTATAGGTAAACAGGCTTTCCCCAGAGGGTAGGATAAACTCTACCTAGCAACAGGAAAGGATATCCCTTCCCAATAGAAGGTTTGGTGTCTCTGGTACTGTAAGGAAAGAGTGATAGAAGAGAGGGTCCCCCATAAGCACACAAGAGGCTTAGTGAAATATCTTCTTAGTAGCTGCTCTGATAAGACCCTAAAGACAGCTACGTGATTTGTTCTAGGACCTAGAGAGATGGGAAGCCTGGAGAATTAAGAATGCAAGGTTGTGTCACCTGCAAGGTTATCTGGAGCTTCTCAAGTTGGGCTGGTATCATGGGAGCCTTTAGGGATGGCCTCAAGACCCATCAATATTCTGCAGGAGGAGATGGACTGGGGTCTTTTGGACCTATAGGGCATCTTGCTTTCCAATGGTTGCCTTGGTAGTTAGGGTATGGTCCACATGGGGTTCCAGGCATGGCTTTCTCTAAATTGGGGCATTCCTTCTTGAAATGTCCCTTTTGTCCACAGGGAAAGCATGTCCTGAAAGGACCCGATGGGATGGCTCCTCCCTAAATCACTCCATTAGAGCTAGGATTTCATGGTGTCTCTTATCTTTTTTCCTTTTCTCTTTCATGTCTTGACTGTAGTAGACTGGCCAAGTGCTCTAAATTCTTGCCTAAGTCATTAAGCAGCTTCTGTAATGTTCTACAGATGTCTGATGCCAATTGGGTGGTAAAATTGTCCTTCAGAAGTACTTTCTCCTCCATGGAGTTTGGAGTTACTTAGTATGTATTCATATTGCCTCCCTCAGTCTCTAAGAAAAGTAATGGGAAGCTCATGGTCTCTCTGAATTACATAGCTAGTTGAGCCTGATTGGGGGACTTTATTTTGACCCTCTAAAAATACAGTATGTGAAATGTTTGCATTCTCATGTCCTTCTCTGTTCCCTATTGTCCCAGTTGAGTTCTCAGTTTGAGAGGGACCATTGCTTATTGTCATATAGGGGCAGAAAAAGTGAGGGACCTGTAAGTATGTTATGAAATAATCATTGCTAGTGTTGACCTCCTGTTCATTTACCCTCTGTTTTGCTATGGAGGTCAAGGCTTGGTCCAGAATAAACACAATATTCCACTGAGACCCGTACTTATTGGTCATGGTTTTTAGTGAAACTGTCTAACTTCCTTTTAATACCTTTGAATTCAATAAGGGAAAAAGGCTGGTGGAAAGAGATGGCCACAAATTCCCCCATCATTTCTTTGAGAGGAGACACCCTAAAGGTGGAGGCAATGGAGTACCTTGGGAACCTGGAGTGGGAGACCTCCTGGTTCTCCAGGGTAAGGTTGGAGTACAAGACTTCAGGAACATTAATTTGGAGGCTCAGAATTGAGTGCAGGTACTGGAGTGTGTGGTCTCATGGTTCAAGTAGTGGAATTTATGTACATTCATTCATTCATGGCTTGGCAATGGTTTCCCTTCCTTTCATTTTCTCCCCTGTCTAAACGGATCAAGAAGACCATATTTCTCTTCCTTCAAGCCTGCAGGAGGTTGGGTGAGTGTAGATGCTCTGTAATCCATCCCCCTGCCTCCACTGATACCTTGGGTTTCTGTGAAATTGTCATTCTTCAAAAGAGTGTATTTGCTCCTTGGTTTCCTGCATTCAGGGTTTGAGACGGAGGCAAAAAACTGTGAAAGGAAAAGGGGAATCTCAAGGGAGTGAGTAAACACTCACCAAGTGTTGTGTGTTCATACAAGAAAAGAAATAACCCAAGTCCCATGGTCCTTCTTGGGAGTCAAACATGCCCAGATAGATTTGATGGGTATCTACCAGGACTTGGTCACCATGACATTTAAGTCCTCCCTAAGTCTCAGTTCCTGTGGACACATTTGCTAAATAATACATGCAGCAATGTCTGTGGGTGGTCTCCCAAGTGGTAGCTTTATGCCACGAAAAGCAAGGCCTGATAAAAGGGACTCAATGAGTCAAAACCATGTCCAAAAAGGGACTGAAATGTAAGATTCAGGGGTTAGCTAACAGATGAGTAGTAGGAAGGCCTGACTCAGAGTTCTATCCCAGGCAGGGGTGAAGATGTGTTCTCATTCTGTTCAGGGACAGAGGGTATGTCCAGACATGATGAGTGAAGAGCTCTGTCCATTGACCTCAGGCCATGACTAGTCCTCGAGATTTGGCCACACCAAGTCTCCCTTAGAATCTCAGAGTCCTATCTCTTGGCTTAGCAGTATAAACTCCTGCCCTGGTTCCCCACATTATGGCGGCTAGGGTGGGGGGAATCTCTCTGTTTAGCTGTATGAGCTTGGGTTGCCTTGTCTTTTGGGTCCCTTTCCTATACTTCCTGACTCATAATATAGAAAAGAGGGCTGGCTGGGGACTCACCCATGCTAAATGTGATTGAGGATTTCCCTTGGCTGGCAAGGAGTTTCTGGACATGGGGGAACAAATAGTTCCTGATTACTGCCTCCTGATTCTCAGCCAGGTATAGCAGCCATGAGTGTGTTCAAATCCCAGATCAGCTTCCACAGATGTAATGAGGGCCTGAGTGAAGGGTTGGCTGTCTAGAGGTTTGGGTTCTTTCCTACGGCAAACAAAGAATTGGACACCTAGAATACCTGGACAAGTGAGGACTCATAAGTGAAAGTAGGTATTCATTGAAGCCACCAGAAAGCACCCCTCAGGATGGATGGGGTCTTCAGATCGGGTTGACTGCCAGGTGGTCTCTTAGCTGGATGTATTAAGTTCCTGTGCTCTCCTCTCTTTGATCTCCGTTTGTTCTTCCTTAGTCCCCTCCTCCCCACCCTCACTACTTCATCTTCTCTGCCCTGATGATCTTTGATCTTTGGCAGAGATAACAAAGCAGATGTGTGTGGTTTGGCCACATTCTGTAGATGGCTGCATTTGGCATGTGGGGACATGATCTTTTCCCCCTCCTACCTCTTGTCTCACTGCCTATCCCTGGCAAACTCCTCACACTAACACAGTTATGTGTACATGCAGTGTAGGCCTGATTCCTGCAGTGAACAACTCCATAGTCTCTTCACTCTATTTCAATAGGCTCTTGCTTTCCATGTGCATGTGTTTTCAAAGGATTTGTTAGGGAATGGAAACACCAAGTTGATTCTTCTAACAAGCATCAGGAGGACAGCAAGAGGAAGAAATGAAGACACAGCCAAACCCAAGGCTTTCCTCCCTGTACTGCTTTCTCATCTTTGCTGACATTCTCTGTCATGACCCCTCTTAGCCTATAAGGCTATTTCACATTCCTCACAATTAGGTTAGCAAGTATAGTATCCACATTTGCTACAGAGAAATTGAAAGACTTTATCAAAGTTATTTACATTCAACACCAAAATTTAAGAAAAAAAATCCATGAGCCACCAGATTCACCTAACAAGCAGCCTTGAATTCTGCAACTCAACTTTGCAAAGCTACACACACACACACACACACACACACACACACACGGGCACATTAGTGCCTGTTGGGGTAAATATAGATCACTGAAACGTTGCATGGCTGTTTTTTCTCTATGCTGCATGTTAGGTTCCCTGGCAACAACCTTCTTAAATGAGAAGGTTTCTTCTTTGGGAAAAAATACAAGGAGGATTAGAGATTATTAGAAAAATTCTACAAAATATTTCATGTATGGCAATAAAAAAATGAAAGCCCACAGAGTTTACTCCCTCCTTCCTTTCTCAGATATTTATGTTGTACTAAGTGCCAGACACAGTGTGAGGTGCTGTGATGCCCAGGGGAAGGCATGGTTGATCTTTCCCACAGCTGCTGGATGTGGTATCTGTGCTCGGTAGTGGATGTGAATCTTTTGAGGATGTTTCTCCTTGGGGTCTTGTTCCCAAGAGTCAGGGGGATGGAGCAGAGCATTCATAAGTTGCAGGGTTAGGATGTGAGTGTCTTGTCTTTCAAGTATTCTGCTTACCATACTCTAATAAGTAAAAGTCAAAGAGTGTGGAAACTGAAGTGATTCACAAACTGATTTAACAGCAGGGTGTAGTGTGGGACTAGCTCCTGATTTCATCAGCCACAGCAGGAATAGATGCTACAAGCCGCTGCAGCCTGAAGTATTCCATTCCTCTTTGGGAGTCTCCATTCAGGCAAAATCAGGATCTTGGCTTCACCATTAAAATAAATAAGCAAACAAACAAACAAATAAATAAAAGGATTTCAGATTTGAGCCAGTATGAAGCGGTATAGGAGTTTGTTAAAGGACATACCCAAGTGATATGGATTTATAAGGGGTGTGTTTTAGGTGTAGGGGTGAGAGAGAAATGCCAAATTCAGGGTTATAAATCATTTGCTCCCAAGTGAGCACAGTTCATTTATTGTCTTTAACGTTTCTCCTGGAGGTGTCTTTAGGAACACACATACTGTCTCTGTAGGCAATTTTGACTTTATTAGTGGTGTCTGAAGTTTCCCGACTGTCAGCCTGACAGGCAGACCGGATCCCTGGATAATCCCGGGCCTCTTTTCCTTCCCAGTCCTCTCACTTTTCTGTCTTTCAACTGTACTTCAGTTTGTTCACAGTGCCCAGACTTGGCCTCCTGAAGACCAGTTCATAGAGTCACTGGGGACACCAAGGCTTCATGTGTATTCACTTCTCTCTTGAATAGATTGAAGTTATAACCACCTGGTGTCTTTTTCTGCCTAGTTGCACTGTTACTGGCCCTTCAAACCAAATGTGACCCAGATGGAACCACCGGCTTCCCTTTCAAACCTGCTCCTCTCCTCTTCACCAGTTAGTGTGTTAATGGCCTTATCACCTTCCTAGAGGCTGAGTCCAGTCCCTCTGTTCCTTCTTGCATAGACCGGGGATCCTATTTCCATGCACACTTTAAGAATCTATCCTTTCTTCCCTGTTCCCAGAGCCATTCTTTTATCTTAGAACCTTAGACTCTTTGCTTGGATTATGAAATAGTCTTCCCAAATTACCACTACTCAGCCTCCATGGCTCCAGTGTCAATGGTAATTTTAACAGGATGGTCTGCACACGTAATCCTTGTAACCATTCTATGCTAAGCTAATTCAAGGGGCGGGCCAGAAGCCAGAAATTCAGTGTCATAGCATACAAATGAAACAAGACACGATTAGTAATGAAATTTAACAAGTCCATGTTGAAGGGTCTGTGCCAAGTACAAAGAAAGGGATACACTCAGATTACTAGATTAACTACAGGATAAGGTTCAGTTGGATGGATACTGACCTTTCTTGAAATGGTATAAGAAAGCCTGGGAATTGCTACCTGAGGGAGTGCTCATTTTTTTCCTTCTTTCAAAACTGTTGAATAAATACTTGGGCATGTGACTGAAGGGACACCACTTTCTGTGTACCCGATGATCGACTTGTGTGATCTTACGTTTTGGCAGAGACAGCTGGGGCTCATGGTTAATTAAATTATCCAAAGTACCATAGGAAGTCAGTGGTGGAATCAAACTTCTAGAACCCAAAGTTCTATAGTCTTTCCACAGGATGATTTATCATCATCCATGTTACAAATTCATTTTCAACCCTTTTCCTTATATCTCAGTGTTTTAATAAAACCTAACTCCCTACTCTTTGCTGGATCTTGAACTTTCCCAAAACAAGTCTTTTTATCTTTGGTTCTTACTGCCTGGAATGGCCTGGAATCCATCTTGGTCCTTGAAAATCTCATCCTGGGAAGCCCGGAAACAACACTATAGCTTCCAGAAAGCCATCAAGGATTCTCACTGTTTGCATTTGTGTACTAGCTGCCAGGAGCACTGTATCCACTGTTCATGGATGTTTCCACTTCATCCCTTTCATTCTTGACACTTGTGTATGCTCATCCTCTCCTAGTGAGTATATGAACTTCAGCCCATTCATGTTGTGCCTCCCAAATAGCCTTGTTAATGGCAGACATCGAAAACACATGTGTAGCACAAAATAGAAGTAAGCCAGGGTCAGAATCTGTTTCCTCAAATTCATATGTTTAGATTTAGTCACCAGTGTGAAACTATTAAGAAGTAGGAACATTTATTACCACACCACCTTGAGTGTGTCTAATCTCACTTCATTATGTGAGATAAACCTTCTTAGTATTAGGTGGGAGAGGGGATCATGCCATGAGTTTGGAGTTCTTACAAATCGGACTAGAGCCCCTAGACCAGGACTTGTGGGAGTGAATTTATTCTGTTCTTCTCTTCTTCCTTGTGAGGATAGCAGCCATCACATCTGCTAGTGTCTGGATCTTGGGTCTTTGTAAGTCCCCCAAAAGGTAAGAAATCAATTTCTATTGTATGTAAATTACCTAGTCTTCGATATTTTTGCCTTAGTGGCACAAATGGACTAAACACTGTATAAATGATGTTTGCCATAATGGTGTTGCCATATACCATGTATCAATGTTTTGGTCAATGATGGACCACATATACCACAATTGTCCCATAAGATTATAGTGGTGCTGAAAATATCCTTTAATAGTAGCTATCATAATGTCAGAGCTGAAGTACATTGGTCATGTGTCTGTGATAACTGTAGTTTAAGTAACCCATTGTGCTGACAGGTAAAAGTATTGCAATATAATTATGTATAGTACATAATACTCCACAATGATGCCAAATCTTGTTACTGGATTATATATTTACTATGCTATACTTTTATTATAATTTTAGAGTGTATGCCTACCTATAAAGAAAGGTTTATTAGGAAACAATGTACATGTTAAAATGGCAGCAGCGTTGTATATCCCATGTTTATCACTTCTCTTGACTGCTGTGTCAAGAGGCTGTGTCAGTGGGTGCTCCATATCATCAAGATTTAAGAAAGTACAATGTGTGATGTTTGCACAAGAGAATTGCCCAATAATAAAGTTCTCAGAGCATATCCTGTCATTCAGTGACACGTAAAGCTGAAGGCATGGGAGAAAGGTGACCAGGCCTGTCTACAAATTGTTTTGTCTCCACAATGCATGAAATAGTTTTCTTTCCTAATCCACGTTTCCATCAGTTAAAGACTGCCGATTTTTTCAAGACCTGGATCAATGTCCAGTCTTTCCTAGAGGTCTTCCTTATGGGTCTAGATGACTGTGACTCCTTTATGCTGTGGATGCAGGTGTCCACTCAGGTTGATAACTGATTGCCATTACCTATTGTCAAGGGGCCACTGAGTGCCTTGTAGATCAAAGACTCCATAACTTGTGCTCTGGGGGAGGCTTGGAAAAGCTTTGCAGAAGTATGGAATTCAGGGTATTGATTTAATTAAAAAAATGAAATAAAAGGTTTGTTTTGATTAAAGAGGCAGGAAGGAAGGGAGGATAAAACAACTCATGACAAAAATGTTGATTCTTATGTTTATTGTTGCTAGATATGGCATCTTGAGAAAAATCATTCATTTGCTTTGTAATCAGTTTCCTCGTACATAACACGGATAATGAGACCTGTGTGATAGGGCAGTTATAAAGACCATGTGAAAGTCCATATATCGGCTAGAACTCTTCATTGCAACAATGCTATTGAAGTTAATTAGAATGTAACATGAAACAGCATCTTCAGTGGTCAGCATACGAAGATCTCTTTTCTCTGAGTTACCAAGTCCCTTGTGGTGCCACCTTCTTGTCTGCTGGAGATGGAAGAGCTTTTTCCTTTGCTCTTCCTTCTGCAGGGTGCCACAGATGGTGCTCCATTATGACTGGAATTGTAGCTCGCTCAGCCTTGGGTTTCCAAGAGAGGGCTAATGAGTCCTTTCCACTTCCTGCACACACTCTGTGGTGTCTTATACCTGTACTTTTGTGTTTAAGCATCTCTTCTACCTGGGAGGTACCATCTTAGCCTGGTCAAAAACGACCAGCCCAGTGAGCATCAGTGGGAATAGTTTTGGCTTCCTACACTGGCTTAGGTTCACTTATTTCCCTGTGTAGTAGGTATTCTCTTTCCATCATCGAATTATCACATCACATTAGACTCCCCAGACCTTCAAAACTGGTAGATAATACTTCCTCATGGTGTGAATCCTGAATGAACAAGTAGACTCTCTCCATCGTCTCCCAGTCTTATCTTTTTATATTTGGGCCCCAACTCTCCATTCTGCACTGTTTATGGGTTGTCAGGTAGGAAGACCCTTCCAGACATTACAGCATGGTCCCAGGTGTTAGTAAAAATGGTAGCAGTAACTCACATCTACAGACACTGTTCGGAATGCCTTACTTGTGTACAATGCTTTCAATGTTCCTTCATTGTCTTTTTTTTTCCTGCTATGGCACTAGTTCTCAACCTTCCTAATGTCGCAACCCTTTAATACAGTTCCTCATGTTGTGGTGACCCCCCCCATAAAATTATTTCATTGCTACTTCATAACTATAATTTTGTTACTGTTATGAATCATAATATAAATATTTTATATGCAGGATATTTGATATGTGACCTCTGTAACTGTATAACCCACAGGTTGAGAACCTCCACCCTGGGGACTAACTTTAACCTAGGGAGAAGGGCAGACTACCCTCCTACAGTCCCTCCTTAGTGCACTAAATCCTTTAACAAAATCCGTGTTGGCTGCTACAACTATAAAGTCTGCTATGTATCCAACATCCTTACAGCACTGGCACACAACAGTTTTATTTTGTTTTCTCTTTAAGTTCTCTTTAAATTACTTTATTGAGCCTCACATCATTTAAGCCACAGGACCAAGTCATTAAGGACTATTGTATTTAAATCTCAGTTTACTAGAGTTAGCCTGAAGTGAAGTTATAGAAACATGAATTATCAGTGTGGAAAATAAAAATGAATGTTGAAGGAGGTGTTCATTGTGTTTCTGAATACACAGAAGCCAGCAAGGAGGAAAGCGTTATGGGAGTGTACTACTCGGTGAGTCCTCGGCAAGGAAGAATCATTTTTCTAGTAAGCTGGGAACTGTGGCAAGGGTTATTTTACCTGCCATGGGAACAGCTGACTGACGGGAACTCCCAGGGCAGCCAGGAGCTGGCGGCACCGTCCAGAGGGAGGGAGTTTCCAGGCATCTGGGGTTTGGAGTTCAGGAAGCTGCTTCCCAGATGCCACTAAGGTCAAGTTACTCGTTTTTTTCCCCCAGAGGATCAGTTTCCTTCTACAGAAAATACTGATCCGCTTGTCCAATTTAGCCCGGCTAAATTTGAGTTGTGGTGAAACAGTTTTTTAGTATAAATTTATTTAAGTTCTATGTAGTGTGTTCCAAGTGTTACATAAGTTATACATTAAACTATTATCTGTTGTGTATTTGAAATTCAAATTTAACCAGCCACTCTGCTTTCCCCAGAACTCCTAAATGGAGTGTTGATGATAAGTTGAATTATCTTGTTAGGAGTGTTGTGGTAATAAAATAGTGTCATATTTAGTACCACTAATAAAGTTTTTAACTTGTATTTAGAAAAACCAATGGATTTTATTACAACAATACTAATAATTAGTCTGAGTAAATTAATACTAGAATATTACTACACATTAGCGTTGTGGCGATCAGGCTACAGCCTGCTCCATTCCCCATATTGCGTGAAACAGTGGCTCTCAGCTGTGCCTTGCCCTGGGTGACTCCATTTGCAGAGCAGTATCTGGTTCCATCTTGAGTTCAGATGCAGAATGATACTGCACCTCATGCACATAGACACAAGCCCTTGTCCACCACAACCCTGAGGCACAGACCAAAAATTTATCCCCAAAGTAAAAAACTACCACCCATAAACTTGTAAAAGTAGATCAGGACATATGGGCACCTGGGACCATTAAAACCATGTCAGAAAAGACATTATCAAAAACACCAGGCCAATGAAGGGTGCAACACCCTCACCTGGAGCCCACAAAGAAGACGCAGCACGTTGACGGTGACCCCACTAAGTCTGACCACCCAGTGTGTGTATGCAGGAGGGACAAGCGGATAACTCTCAGCTCTCTCAGAGACTTCAGCTCAGATCAGCCCCCACTGCTTGCTGTCACCCACTCTGACTCTGTCAATCCGTCTGTCTGTCTCTGGTTCTGCACTTACTTAGACTATTCTGTGCCTTTGCAACTGAGTCAACACTGAGGCTGGGTTCAGCCTTGAGATCCTGCTGCCTGGCTTTCTAAGCCTCCAGAAGCTCTGCAACCGGGTTCATAAACACCTTCTACCCTTGCAGAGATTCTCTGTACCCATGCCAATCCTTTGCCTCTGCCTCCAGCAAGGCCACTGAATGCCTTGTACTCTGGACTCTTTAACCTTTTTGTAGTCATCCTGTAAAACACACACACACACACACACACACACACACACACACACACACACACGCTGAATTGTGTAATGTGTGATCTGAGAGTTAATATTAGAAATGAAGATCAGAATAAAAGAGCACGGATTTGCCAACAGCCAGCTGTCAAGGGACAACTCAGCAAATTGCAATTGACATAACTTATAATTTATTTTATTCAATACATTCTTATATTTTGGAAAGACACAAGCATGCCTATCTGTTTCTGGCTTGGCATAATCCACGACAGTATAATATTAATGAAGGCCTTTAAATGGCAATTTGCTATACAAGAAGCCATTGGAGAAAAGTGTCTGAGTGTAGGCTACGGAGGAGATGGATTTTAACTAAAGTTGACATGTTTGTGGCTTAGGTGCTTATTTTCTTCGTTTTGTTTTGAAGTGAGGGAAAGTGTATTTTACTATAGCCTAAGGAAATGTGGTCACGTTAAACAGCTAGTAGAGTCTTCTGGCAAAGAAACGAGCCTTTGCTGCCCTCTGGTGTCCATGAACTCTATCTGCAACATAAGTTAGAGCAAGCCTAGAGGACAGTCAAGGTGAAGACAGAAAGGTCCAGGAGCATCATGTCTTTGCTCAGATTTCTTCTCTCTCAAGCTTGAGGCTTGTGGACTTGCAGCTGGCTAAGGAAATGTAGCAGGGAGAATGGTGACATCGTCTATGCCCTCCTCCTTGGGACTGAATATGAGAAGTGTAGAGGTAACCAGGTAGAGTGCTTGGTATTGAGTTGGCGGCCTGTTAAAGGCCAAGACAAAGATCTTTTTGTTTAATGGCTGAGTGGCTAGAATATCTATGGTGTTGCTTGTATTTTATCCAATGTGCTGGGCCAGGGCAAATTCGAGAATGGAACTAAAGGGACAAATGGAAGATGTAAAATAAAAAGCTTTGTATTTGTACCGTATTGTATGCCGCTTGTTCAACAGACATGTTTAAAATACACAAATATTCTATGAAACAAAAATCAGGGGAGAAAGCAGTACAGAGACATTGACAAAGAGCAAACACTCTCTGCACTCTTTGCACTGTGTTTGAATCCTGGCATCTCTTTTTACACTGACACCAGGGAGGCAGAGGGCTAGGGATGTGACTCATTAGCAGAACTTCTGTCTAGTCTGTGTAAGGCTCTGGGTTCTAAACCAGCCCTGAAGAATCAGGGTGAGTCCTGGGTAAATGCATCAGCTGAGTCAGCTCCAGAGTTTATAATCAATCTCCATTAAAAAAAATAATAAACTTGGTACAAAGCCCTGAGTATATTGCTACATCATTGCAGTCTGGTTCTGGCCTGGTTGCCCTGACCCCAAAAGTCTTTTACTGTGTCTTCTGTTTTCTGGGTTTTTCTAAACCCGCAGGGATGGGGTAAGGGCACTGGTTCCGTCAGTGCCTCTTCCCTAGCTTCTCACTCTTCTCTTCTGTAGCTCAGGCACGACTAGCCTTTTAAAAAAAGATTTATTTTCATTATCTTTAAATATATGTAGGTGTGTGAGTACATGTGCATGTGGTTCCGTAAACATGAGTGCGGTGCCCTTAGAGGCCAGAGGAGTCAGATCCCTTGGATCTGGTGATATAGGAACTTGTGAGCCGCCTGATGTGGGGTGCTGGGAACTGAACTCCAGTCCTTGCGGGGAGCAGCAAGATCTCTTAATCACTGAGCCTTCTCTACAGCTCTGTAACATGCTGGACCTTTGAGTACTGCTTAGCAGTCTGCCCAGACTTCCCTCCCACTTCCTCAGGATCTCTTTAACAGGTGAGAGAGGGGCTGACTTGCAAGCTGGGAGGGAAGGAGTTTGTTTGGCTTTCATTTCCATATCACTGCTTATCTTGGAAGGAAGTCAGAGCAGGAATTCAAACAGGGCAGGATCCTGGAGGCAGGAGTTGATGCAGAAGTCATGGAAGGGTGCTGCTTACCAGCTTGCTCCTCATGGCTTGCTCAGCTTGCTTTCTTATAGAACCTAGGACCATCATCCTCAGTTGACACCACCCACAATGGGCTGGGCTCTCCCTCATTAATCACTAATTAAGAAAATGCTCAACAAGCTTGCCTACAGCCCAATCTCATGGAGGCATTTTCTTAATTGAGGTTCCCTCCTTTCAGATGACTTTAGCATATATCAAGCTGCTGGAAGAAAACTATCCAGCACATCAACTTTCTGTTACTGTAACAAATACCCAAGATAATCAATGTGACAAAGTGAAAAGGTTTATTTTCATTCACATTTGTGTAGGTTTCTGTCCTGGTTGGGAAGACCCACTGCTTTTGGACCTGTGGTAGGGCAGCAAATCCTGTGAGGAGCGCATGGATGAGTAAGGAAGGTGGTCAGGAAGGAGAAACAGAAGGAAAAGAAAGGAGCAGTCTCAGAGCACGACCTCAATGACCTAAGACCTCACTTAATGTTTACCCCATCTCCAGAGCACATAGATCTTTGTGGGGACATTGAAGAGCTAAGCTAGAGCAGTGCTGTTACCTGCCAGAGTGTCTAGTTCAAGCACACAAATGAACTCTGGTTAATTTAGGCTCAAACAGAACACTGAAACTATATAGAATAAGGAACAGGATCGTCAGGAAATGAAGATTCAGACTGAGGACTCCACAGCTGCACAAAAGGGTCAAATATCACAGAACGGTGCATGAGGCCTGCAGACCACACCGATGGTCACCTTTCTGTCCTTCTCTGATACTGGGAGCTGGTGGGTATCAGCACCGTTGGACTGGATTATCCCACACAGTTACTCCTGTGGTCCTCAAGACTCTGGAGCATTGCCAGCTCCTTGGCAGAGCCTGGGTGCCCATCTGTATCCACACTGCAGAGCAGGCAGGGAAGGGGTAAGCAATCAGTATTTTCAGCCCTGAGAGTGGGAACTGATTCTGCCTCCCAGGGGACTTCCAGGACAGCTGACAGTCAGCTCAAAGATAAGTTCCTGATAGATTCAGGGAAATCTTTCAGAGTCTGAAAAAGGAAGTGCAGCCTCAGCTACAGGTGGACCCGAAATGAAAGCCAGCAACGATGCGCTGCATCTTTCTGTCTCTCTTTTTGCTTCTCGTGTTTCCCATCCTTCTCTGGTTTTCACTGTATTCCTGACCATCGGTGTGTCAGTCGTTTATCTGCTCTAGACCATCTGTCTCCTCTTCCTCCAGAAACACCTCCTAACCCTCCCTGAGGGCCTAACCTGGGCCTTGTTTCTGACTCAATGCATAGTCCTGCTTGGCCTAGAACTTGTTGTGTAGACCAGGCTGGGCTTGAACTCAGAGATCTGACTGCCTCTTCCTCCTGAGTGCTGAGATGGAAGGTGTGTGTCATCACACATAGTCTTAGGTAACATTTGTAAGTGGTTCTATTTTCAAAATCTTTGGTCACTCAGATCATAAGCCAGTTAATGACTTTTGAGAGAGGGACAGATGGCTCCTTCTTTCTGTTGCTTTAGAGGTTTTTGAGGTGGTGAGATTGAGTCAGAAATGGAGGCAGAGGACCAGCAAGATGGACCAGCAGGTTAAAAAGGTGCATACTGCCAAGCCTGAGGACCTGAGTTCAATCCCTGGGTCCCCTGTGGTAGAAGGAGAGAACTGACTCTGGAAAGTTGTCCTCTGACTTCTACACTTGCACTGTGAGTTGCATGTGTGTGCATGCATACACTAAAGAAATAATGAAAACGTAATAGAGAAAAGAAATAGAGTCATAAAGCAGAAAGATTTACAGGTCTAGCTTTGAGGTGGGCCATGGCCATAGCAAGGCAAGTGAGAGCTTCCTGGGTACTCACCGATCAGAGGCTGCCTAAGAGGATGTGTCATTAGGCAGTTAACTTCTGGGAAGATTCATTTCTGTGTCCTTTGGTCGGGTACTTACTGGATGCTCATTCTTATGACTCAATTTTACAGGAGTTTGGAAATAATTTTAAAAGACCCTTTAGTAGTGCACCAAGTAGAAATCAAAGTGAGATAATGTTACAGACGATGCTCAGTCATTAAGAACACTTGCTGCTCTTGGAGAGAACCCAACTTTGGTTCTCAACACCTAAGTGTGGTCAGGCGGCTCACAACCACACTCTAGCTCACACTCCAGGGGATCCAAACCCCTTATGGCCTCTGAGACCACCTCACACACGTGTCATACACACGGATACACACACACACACACACACACACACACACATACACACACACGTAAATGAAATAAAAGAAATCTTTCAAAAAGG
Organism: Peromyscus eremicus; assembly: GCF_949786415.1. Taxonomy (NCBI): domain Eukaryota; kingdom Metazoa; phylum Chordata; class Mammalia; order Rodentia; family Cricetidae; genus Peromyscus; species Peromyscus eremicus. The sequence continues at coordinate 33,332,424 of NC_081431.1, read as the reverse complement.
AAACCAAAGTGATCAATAATTTGCTTGTCAGCGCACGGCTGGTATACCCAACAGCTTAACCGTGGGTACAGGTAAACCCGGGTCTTCTGGAGAGAACTCCACTCCTCTAACTACCAGGGAAGGGAACAGATGAGACCGAGGGGAAGTGGTGAGGGATGACACTTGTCTCTCCTCAGGCTGTAGGCAGACTATGCTTGCCTCAGGTAGGTGGAGGTTTTTGTCTCTTCTTTTGACTCTGGGCAAAGTGAAATATCCTGGTCTGTGGTGGCAGAGGGTTCAGAAAGGCCACATTGGCCAAGGGGCAAACCAGCCCAATGTCAGCAGGGGAAAATCAGAGGGATGTCTCCAGTCCTTCCTGTTAAAAGAAGCATAAGAGATCTTCATGAAGGACAAACAAAAATCAAAACAAAAAAAAATATCCCCCCCCCCCCCCAACTAAACATCACCTCAAGAACTATTCAGGTCTGGATGAATTATTCCCTAGTGGACTGTTACTCCTAGGTTCCACACCAAAACTCAGAGTCACTTCGGGGAAGCTGGCATTTAAAACTAGATACACACTACCAAGTCCCAGACCTAGGCTCAGATCAAGGAGCATCTGGGTGTTCTCATTGGCAGCAGGTGGGAAGTGGCAGCCATTTGGGAGGACCTACAGATCAGTGACAGGGGGAGTCTGTGGGGACCAGCTCCACGTAGATGTCTGTAATTCATCCTCAGGTCTCCATAGTGACCAATTCTTTATACGCAGCCTATATCTTTGAAAGTCCCTTCACTGTAAGAGGGAGACAGCACATTTTGGCAGTGGTTACTAAATTCGGGTGGGTGGTGATTCTAGGCTGGGTAAGAATTGCTCTCGTAGCTTTTGGCACAAGGCTGGGAATCTGCCGTTCATCAAGCCTGAAGAGTGATTGCAAGCAACAGTCTGCAAACTTGTCTTGCTGTTTAGAGCCTACTGATTGCAAGCAACAGTCTGTGAACTTGTCTTGCTGTTTAGAGCCGGCACTCTGACAGATCTGGGCTTAACTTTGACTCTGCTTTGCCACTTAACACTCCTATTCTCTTGCTCTTACAGTTTGCCTTTTGAGCCCTTGGTTTTCTTGTCTGTAAAATGGGATGGTAGTTAGTATGTCCTTCACAGTGTATACAGAGTGAGCAAAACAGCACAGAGTTGAGAGTGTAAAGCCAAAGCCACGGATCACCCAGTGGATCATAACGATACTAACTGCTATCACCATCATCATCTTCATAGGGCTTTTCCATTGTTCTAGCTCCTTTTGTGTCTCATCTATTAACACATTATATGTAATATTACATATTAACATTGCTCAGTTGTATAAAACCTCCTAGTTAGGACACATGAAAAAAGGTACTTCCCCATCCCCCATCTTTCAAGTTTTGCTGCAAGTTTTATTTTTTTTTCCTTGTAAAATATGCCAGAGGCTGGGACAGGAGACACATTCACTTTGCAAGACAAGGATTTTTCCACCACCAAAGGAAGGTATGAGGTGGGAATCCGGGGTTCATGTCCGTTTTCCCACCGTCTGTCCTGCTCACATTTTGTTTTTCTCTCTGCCAAGTCCCAGGGAACATGAACACAGAGACAAGGGATAAAAACAGACCACCTTCCAAGGGACCATACCAATCCCTTATTCACCTCTGTTAGGTCTGGGACAGCTCATTTTATAACCCCAAGAAATACCAGAGGGCTAGGTGAGCCAAAGTGAATAAATTAAGATACATTGTGGGGGATGGTGGATATAGTTTTGTGTTGGTAGAGACCCTTCTCTCCAACATGAAAGAGAGAGGAGTTTATGCCTTTAAAGGCCATTGAGAATAGAGTAAGAGCAGTTGGGGCAGAAGGCAGCTTTTCCTCCCTGTCCTTCCAACACAGAATTCAGAGTGGGGGTTGGGGAGACCCATGGGAGAGGAATGGAGATGAGGAAGGGTGGAGAAGAGGGCATTCTCCACTCTTTTCCCCAACCGTTCCTAAGGATAAGGATTTGGTCAATGAGTCAAATGAAGTGGACGGTGAGAATGTGGTAAGGGAGGCAGCAGATGCTGGAGGCAGAGGAGCCCATCAGGACCACCAGCCTCCTCAGCTTTAGAGAATAGACAGATCAGGCAGAGGGCAGCAGGGGCTGGAGGAGCGAGCACTCACTCACCACCTTCAAAGACATCATTCTATTTGGGTGTCATGTTCTCAAAACCAAAGGCTAAGTCAGCCACGAATCTGCAAACCCCTTTGATGTCATTGCAGGTGTCTGCAAGTGTGTGCTGGCATCACAGGGCCAGTAAAGGAAACATGCATCTTAGAACCATTATCAGTGTGCTCAGACAACTTACAGACAGTCACAAACTTCTAGTCCATGGGTCCAGACCACTTCAATGGACTGGAGAATTCCAGTTCTCCAATCTCTACCATGATGCTCCTGATAGGATGGCAGTGTGCCTTGTGTGGCCATATTGTGTGCATAGGATGTCACACACACACAGATGTCTGGCTTCCTGTTGACCTTGTTCTGAGGGTGATGAGTTAGCTGAATATCACCTGTGTTCTTGATGGATGGCTGAAAACACAGATGACACGAATAACCTGGTTAGCCTTCTACACATGGTGTGGGGGTATATCTGGGATTACAGACGAGCCGTTTGCAGTAGGTCACTTCTTTCTTTATATCATTACCATTCTTCATGATTACATCATTCATATGTTTGTTCAGCATATATGTATGCCCATCTTATAGATGGCACTCAATCTTGTACATCTCTGGGGCAGTTCACTCAGATGATAGAGCAGGTATAAATATGGGCTCTTGCCTTTACAAGACAAGAGGCTTGATATAGAATTTGATGGAATTAATAGACAAGGCTGATCCAGGTAGTTATCAGTGCAGAAGAGCAGCTAGATGTGGCCAGTGAAGTCAATGACATCCTGTGCCAGGTTAGTCTCTGATACCCATCACACAAGCTGTTAATAGGGGGACAGTTGACTTCCATGAAGGTGTTGGGGTCACTCTCATCAAATTTTGCCACAAATACTAGGAGCTTGCAGAAATGCCATTTTCCTACATGCCTGTCAGATTAGAAACCAAAGCTTTGGTTCCAGTGAATGGCACATGGTTAATCTTGCCCTCTTGTAGACAGCGCTGCCATCCACCACTTTTAAGTCACAGTATCGATCACTTCTGTATTTAGTAGCCCCTTTGTCAACTGACTTTTGGCCTTGAGGAATTTGGGGACCATCTCAGTGTTCTGGTCTCAGCCAGGCCCATCCACTCAGGGGGCCCCTCTGGCAAGAGAAAACACTTAACTAGTTCCTCCAGGGATGTGATAGAGGAGCTCTCATCTTCACAGCAGGGGGTCCAGTCCTAGGTAGAATGAATCAGACCAGCCAAAATCCCAGCATAGGTGGGGGGAAGGGGTTCATGAAGTTCCAACCGTATCTTAAGAGGTATTGGAAACTGATGGTTCTCAGGGAGGGAAAGTCAGATTTCTTCAGGGATGCTGGCCATGAGAGACTACTCATACTTCAGTAGATGGTCCTGCACCCATGCATATATAGGCAGCACTAAATGGACTCAATAGGTATTGGGGAGAGAGAGAGAGAGAGAGAGAGAGAGAGAGAGAGAGAGAGAGAGAGAGAGAGAGAGAGAGAGAGAGGAGAGCACGTGAAGTTGGGAGGGGAAAAGTAGTGGTGAATAAGATACGAGAGGAACCGGAGGGAGAAAATGAGGGTGGGTTTGATCCCAACCCTTCTCTACAGAGGAAAATGGGTGGGCCAATGCTGGGCTTTAATGTCCGACTTATGTAGTGAATCCATTGTGAGCGCTGACACAACCAGTAAGACAGAATCTCCTCCAAGTCCCATCTGAGCCCATGCCGCAATATGGCTGCCAAGTTCAAGGGTGAAAAGCACTGAGAGGAGGTGGTGAAGAGTTCCACCTAGGGAGCAGGAGTCCACACGCCTGCAGATTCATTCAGTGTTTTTTTTTTTTTTTTATGACAGAAAAGGTTGGAATTTCTCAGTGAAGATTACCCTTGTCGAGGAGGAAAATGATTGACTACTCTTAGACTGGAGATATCGTAGGAAGGACATTCCTGCTATTTCATCCAGCAGAGCAGATGTGTTTAGTTTTCACCTGTATCCTTTGAAGTACTGGCAACCAACATCACTTAGGTACCAGACCACAGGAGCTCTTATAGACATGGTCAGAACTATTAAAGCATTATTGGAATTGTTATAATAACCAAATCTCCCCACGACATACATCTTTTGAATGTTTTCCCACACTTTTGAAGGAAGACTAATAATGAGATGGTACACTTATGTCTCGATAGTCACTTACCATTTTTGCATGACAAAATTACATGGAGCACTGTTTTTTTTTTTTTTTTTTTTTTTTTTACTGTTCTGGTCTCTGTGAACTTCTCCTTTGAATTCCTGTTGAACCACAGTTTCTCTGTAGGTTAACTTGATGATTCACTGTTGATCTGCGGGTGTTAGAGATTAGGACATCAAAACACTATCATCTTCTTACGTTTCCAGTGGATTTTAAAAGACAAAATACTGCTTTTAAATTAAATTAAATTTTTTTAACTGAAGTATAAGGTGCCCATAGAAAAGGGTATAAATGTTAAACATCCAGCTTGAAGGTTTACATGTATATAAAGAACATGCACCTGTTAACTTTGCCCTGAGATCAGGAAGCAGATAAAGCCAGAACTATAGAAGCTCCCAGACCAATTTCTTACTTACCGTTCCCCCTCTGCCTCCCACCAGAATAACTAATGTTTTCATTTCTCATGCTGCATGGGGGAAGCCATATTCTAATGTAAAAAAAAACTTTAATTTACAAAAATATTTTAAATCATCAAAAGAAAGCAAGTGTCCTTCAGGGCATATTCACCAAGGAGTTCAATGAAAATGTCAGTTTTTGAATGTTGCTGAAAAGTTTGAAGATTTTGCAGTTGAATTTTGTCTTTACTTTTAAATACTTTCCAAAGTGAAGAAAACTTGCGAAGATGGTGGAGTATTGCTTTTCTCGCCACCCCACACCCCCGCAAGCCATTGCAGTAGAAGTTGTCAAAATTTCAAAACTGACTATTGCTAATGCTATCCAATAGGAAGAGAGGAAAGACCTGGGGGCAGTCAGGATGTGGGATTACAGTGTTCTTAAACCCTGATGCTGGAATCACCTCACTTTCCCAAATCCAACAAAAAACAATCCTGTATTCCTATCGGCAGGAGTCTTTCCTGGGCCTTAAGAGTAGCCTCAATATAATAAGAGTCCCAGAGTACATAAGTCCACAAAGCAGAATTTCTGTGTTGTTAAGCATATTTACAAGGCAGAATACACAAATATATGATATCCATTGTTTTCAGAGGAAGTGTGTGACATCAAATTTGTTAGTATTTATAGGACACATAAACAGTATGCAAGTCAGGAGTATATTTATGTGTAAAGCTGATGTTTTATGCATGTTAGTATATTACAATACATAGTATATTTGATGAATCACATCCTGACAAAGCTTGGAGGTTCCCTGCGAAACATCAGTGAGATCATATCTCAAATGGTTATTTCATTAGGAGGAAAATGTATGTTTAAATAGAACAAGTAATTATCTTTTAACTTGTTTGGTAATTAAATTAGTGAAGAGGAATTAAGCATATCAACACACTGAAAACAATGAAAATTTCTTGCTCATTTGACACAAAAGATTAGCAGATAGAAATAAACTAAAACTGACAATGTGCCACACAGTATGGCAGTTTGTCAGAAAATTGGGAATCAGTCTTCCTCAAGACCCAGCTATACTACTGTTGGGCATACCCAAGGAACGCTCAATCATACCACAAGGACACATGCTCAACCATTTTCATAGCAGCATTATTCACAATAGCCAGAACCTGGAAACAACCTAGATGCCCCTCAACTGAAGAATGGATAAAGAAAATGTGGTACATATACACAATGGAGTACTACTCAGCAGTAAAAAACAATGACATCATGAAATTTGCAGGCAAATAGATAGAACTAGAAAATATCATCATGAGTGAAGTAACCCAGACTCAGAAAGACAAACATGTTATGTACTCACTCATAAGTGGATACTAGATGCAAAGCAAAGGATAACCAGACTACAACCCACAGCTCCAGAGAAGCTAGCTAACAAGGAGGACCTAAAGAGGGACACATGGATTGCCCTGGGAAGGGGAAATAGATGAGATCTCCATGAGTAAACTGGGGATGAGGTGGGCAATGGAGGGTTGGAGATGAGGGATGAGAACATGAGGGAAAGGGATGGTCAAGCTGGAACAGGGATGGAGTGGGAGAGCAATGAAAGAGATGCCATGATAGAGGGAGACATCATGGGGATAGGGAGAAACCTGGTGCTAGGGAAGTTCCCAGGAATCCACAAGGATGACCCCACCTTAGACTACTGGCAGTAGTGGAGAGAGTACCTGAACTGGCTTACCCCAGTAATCACATCGGTGAATACCCTGTCATCATAGAGCCTTTCTCCAGTAATCGATGGAAGCAGATGCAGAGATTCACAGCCAAACACTAGGCAGAGCTCCAGGAGTCCAGTTGAAGAGAGAAAAGAGGGATTCTATGAATGAGGGGGCATCAAGATCATGGAAACCTACAGAGACAACCAAACCAAACTAGTGGGCACTCATGAACTTTAGACCAACAGTTGTGGAGCCTCCATGGGACTCGACTAGGCCCTCTGCATAAGCGAGACAATTGTGTAGCTTGATATGCTTAAGGGACCCCTGGAAGTAGGATCAGGCTTCATCCCTGGTGAATGAGCTGGCTTTTTGGAGCCCACTAACCTATGGTGGGACACCTCGCACAGCCTTATGACAGGGGGAGGGGCTTGGGCCTGCCTCTACTGAATGTACCAGGCTCTGCTGACTCCCCATGGGAGGCCTTACCTTGTTGTAGGAGGGAATGGGGGGTGGTTTGTGGGGGGAAGCCTGGAGGGGCAGAAGGAGGGAAAAGGGGGATCTGTGATTGGCATGTAAAATGAATAAATATATTTAAAAAAATGGAGTACAGATCTACACAGAGAATTCTCTATGAAGGAATCTCAGTTGACTGAGAAACACTTAAAAAATGTTCAACATTCTTAGCCATCAGGGATATATAATCAAAACAACTTTGAGATTCTTTCTGAATGGCTAAGATCAAAAACACAAGTGACATGCTCACCTCATGCTGTCAAGGATGTGGAGCAAGGGGAACACTCCTCCACTGTGGATGGGAGTACAAACTTGTACAACCACTTTGGAAATCAATATTGTGGTTTTTCAGAAAATTGGAAATCGATCTACCTCAAGACACAGTTATACCACTCATGGGCATATACCCAAAGGACACTTTATCATACCACAAAGACACTTGCTCAACTATGTTCGTAGTAGCTTTATTCATAATAACCAGAACCTGGAAACAACCTAGATGTCCCTCAACCAGAGAAGGGGTAAAGAAAATGTACGTTTACACAATGGAGTATTACTCAGTGGTTAAAAACAATGACATTATGAAATTTGCAGGCAAATGGATGGCGCTAGAAAAAAAATCATCCTGAGTGAGGTAACCCACACTCAGAAAGACAAAGATGTTATGTATTCACTTGTAAGTGGATATTAGCTGTAAAGGATAACTATGCTGCAATCCATAGACCTAAAGAAGCTAAGTAACAAGGAGGGCCCAAGGGGTGACTATGAATCTCCCTGGGAAGGAGAAATAGAAAAAACATTATGGGTGGAGGGATGGGGGGATGGGAACAGGAGGGATTAGGTGGAGAGAAGATGGAGGGAGAGAGTACTGGGAAAGACAACTGGAATTGGGGACATCTCTGGGATGAGCTAGAAACCTAGTGCAATGGAAACTCCCAGGAATCTGTGAAGATGACCCTAGCTAAGACTCCTAGCAGTGGGGGATACAGAGCTTGAACAAGCCATCTCCTATAACCAGGCAAGACTTCCAGTGGAGGTATTGGGACACCAACCCAGCCACATACCTTTCGATATACAATTTGTCCTGCCTACAAGATGTGCTGGGGTAAAAGTGGTGCAGAAATTGTGGGAGTGGCCAACCAATGACTGGACCAGCTTGAGACCCATGCCATGAGGGAATAGCCCACTCTTGACACTGCCTGGAACTCCAGGACCCAGAGGCTGGATAGCCCAGAGACCTAGGATAGAACTAAACATGACTGGCAAAAAAAAAAAGTCAGCGAATGATTCCTAATAATATTCTGCTATACTCATATATTGGTGCCTAGCCCAATTGTCATCAGAGAGTCTTCATCTAGCAACTGATGGAAATAGATGCAGAGACCCACAGACAAGCATCAGGTGGAGCTGAGGGAATTCTGTGAAAGAGGGGGAGGAAGGACTGTAGGAGCCAGTAGGATCAAGTACACCATAAGAAAACTCACAGAATCAACTAACATGGGCTCACAGGGGCTCATAGAGACTGAACCAACACCCAGGGAGCCTGCATATGTCTGACCTAGGTCCTCTGCATATATGTAACAGTTGTGTAGCTTGTTCTTGTGGTTATCCTAGCAGTGGGAGCAGGGGCTGTCTCTGACACTTTTGCCTGCTTTTGAGACCCTTTTCATTAGGCTGGGTTGCCTTGTCTAGTCTTATTATGAGGAGAGGTGCCTAGTCTTGCTGCAATTTGATATGTCATATCCATGGGAGGCCTGCCTGTAGTGGGTAGCCGTTCCAGCTTTGACCTGGAAATACCACCCCCTTTGAGGCTTCGGTAACTGTCATGCCCACAAGGCAGAGCTGAGAGAGGACCCCTGAAGACCCGAGATCAGGATGGCGGAGCTCTCTTGGTTCCTGGACGCTGGATGCTGGAGGTAGAGTGAGCGGAGTTCTCCAGAGAACACCACCGGACTGCGCTACACCTTTCCCAGACCCTGTTACCTATCCCTTCACTTTTAAGTTACTCCACAAAATAAACCTCCCTTTTAACTACGTGGAGTGGCCTTAATAATTTCACCAATACCTGCCCTTTTCGAATAGAAATGGAGGAGGAGTGGATGGGGGGGGGGAGTGCAGAGGGGAGGTGGGAGGAGGATCTTGAGGAGAGGTGGGAGGGAAAACTGTAGTTGGGATGTAAAAAGAAAAAATTTGAAAAAGAAAAGATGAGTTAGTTAATAGTAATTAGGCTTTTTTTCTGTATCATGTGATTATTTTATTTGCAAGATTTGTGGAATTATTTTTTGGGGGGCTTCTTTTTTGTGCACAAAACTTCATTCACACCTAATTTTATATTCATAATTTTTCTTAAAACATTCTTTAATGTATAATGATTAGATTTCTGAGTCTTTTACTTTAAGGTGGTATAAAAGCTTGAGGATATCAAATGCATTTTTAACTCATAATGCTTTGAGTTTATGACGTGCCTATCAGGACATACTTCCATTGTAAGCTGAGAAGCAGCTGTGTAGTCAATGTATAGCCTAGTGAAACTGATGAATTGAATGTACGGTCTAAAGCTGTACCTCAGAAGCATGCTTTGATTTTCTTTTCATCTACTGTGTCCTTAAAGTAACATCTGTCTGACTTTAAATAGCGTAGCGTAGTTATGGCAATAAATGATGCATTTTGTATGAGGAACCGTTCAATAGGGGGTCTTTTGTGTCTCGTTTCTTTAAACAAATATGTGTTGAGAGTCACTAAATTGTTGGGTATAAAGTAAGAATCATTTAGTTTCATTTCTGTATGATATACCACTCTGTGAGCATTCATTAACTCCTCCATTCATTTGCATTACTATTTGATGTTATTTCTAGTCTTTGCTTGCTAAAGATAGTGCTGCCATTAAATTTTCTCTTTCTCTTTTTTGTGGCTCAGGGATTGAACTCAATGCCTTGTATAAGCTAGATAAGCTACTATACTCCTGAGCTACACCCACAATCCTGTACATATGCTTAAAAAGTGTGTGTGTATATATATATCCCTCAGCATATACATATATGTATATATCACATTCCTCAATATATACTAGACAGATATATATGTATACACACACACATATATGTGATGTCTTATTTTATGCCATATTCAGATTAGATAATCACAGTTTTCCAAAGTGACAGTGGTTTAGTTACTCTTCTCGTTGCTGTTACAAAACACCCAATAAAAGCACCTTAAGCAGGAAGGCTTCATTTGGCTTCTGGTTTAGGAGGGTGTAGTCTATCAGGGATGAAAGGTATGGTGGTGGGAACATAAGGCAGCTGGTCACATTGTCTGCAGTCAGGAAGCAGAGTGAGATGAATGCTGGTGCTCCACTGGATTCCTCCCTGTCCTCCCCTCCCCTTTTATTCAATCTGGGATCCCATGGTTAGTGTTGCTTACATTCATTCAGGAGGTTTTTTCCTTCCTCAGTTAAACTTCTCCAGAAATATCCCCACAGACATACTTAGAAGCATGTCCGCTGGGTGATTCTCAAACCACTCAAGTTAACAATGAAGTAGCCATGGTAGCAGTTGTACTAATTTATCTCTTGGCACGAGTGTGTGAGAGTTCAGGTTGTTCCACTTCCTTGAACACTTAATTTTTATCTTTGCATTTCAGCTGTTGCTGTGGTACTACACTGTAGTTTAGCAGACATTTGGAAGATGGATTATGTTTTGTCCAGTAAATGGGATGGGAGAGCAAGTCCAGGAGAGGACCAGAAAGTGTGCTCAGGAAAGGGCTGGTAGGAGCCTTAAATATAAAACTTCAGGAACTGTAGGTTAGGCAAAGTCCCACATAATGCACTTTCAAAGTATTATTTTTGTAGAAACTTATTATAACGTTTATAGCACAAATGAGCTTTATTTGCTCCGTTATTGCCATGAGTTGATGGGTCAAGCACAGTTGTAGACTTGCAGCCCTGAATGGAATAAGCCAATAGCATCATAAATAAAAGATCCAGTAACTAGTGGTTTGTGTATTAGTACAGGTGAAAGAACTTGATTCCAATGACAAAATGGGCAATGCTCCGAAAGGGACTCATCTGTAAGATGTCCTTGTCAGGCGAAATACGGAGTACATGTCCTACACGGGTCTCCCCAGGAAGCTTCTAACATAGACCCTTCTGCTCAGTTGTGCAGCTGTGTCTTCTGATGGCCTATAACATGAATAATTCTGTTATCTTAGGAATAGAACCCCTGTGTTTATAAAGGAAAGGGCTGTAACCAGTATTCTCAGTTAAAGACTATATCTTCAAACATGCTTTGTGGCCAAATTGGACAAATGAAATGTAATCATATGTGCCACTGCTGTATACAGTGTTTACCGGGGAGAAGATATGGCCTTACGTTTCTGTTCTCCTTCCTCCTGGTTTCAGTGAGGATGTGGTGCCTGGAGACTGAGCAGCTATCTTGAACTACCACATAGGAGACACATGCTGAGGACGACAAAAGAAACTCACGCTGACTTGATGGAGTTGCCATAGCAGTCGTTGAGAAAACAACTTCTGTCTTGTTATACTGTCTTCTTTTCCCTTCGACTATAGGTAGTCCAGTATGATATTGAAGGGTAAGTATATGCTAGGAAAAGTCAAGTTTCCTTAGAAACTAGTATGTAGAATGAAAGGACATGAACTTTTAAGAATAAAGGCCATCCAGTAATTATTCATAATTCTTTATAGAAACAAAGCTTATGTGAGATCTGATACTGTTCCTCTCATTTATATCTATCTATCTATCTATCTATCTATCTATCTATCTATCTATCTATCTATCTATCTATCTTCTATTATCTCTATCTATCTATCTATCTATCTATCTATCTATCTATCTATCAATCATCTATCTAGCTATCATCTATCTATCAATCATCTATCATCTTTATTCATCATCTATCACTTATCATCTATCTATCTATCTATCTATCTATCTATCTATCTATCTATCTTTCTATCATTTGTCTGTCTGCCTGTCTGTCTGTCTGTCTGTGCACATGTGTGTGTGTAGGCCAGAAGACAACTCACAGGAGTTGGTTCTCTTGTTTCACCATGTGGGTGCTGGGGATGGAACTCAGGCTCAGCAGGAAGTGCCCTTACCCTCTGAGCTATCTTGCTGGCCCCCGTTCCCTTCTTGAGTTGAATCCTTGCTTAAAACAATGCCAGAGGAACATTCCAGGACTTTCTTATTGCTGCTGTAACAACTTCTATGCATTATTACAACAAATTTGGAGGCTTCCCACAGCATGAATGTATTATCCCACGGTTCTGAAGGACAGAAGTCCAAAATCAGTTTCATGGGACTAAAATCAGGGTGTCAGCAAGCCTACATGGTGTCTTGTGGGTCTAAGCAGGACCTATTATTTTGTCTTTTTTTTTTTTTTTTTAGCGTTAGGGAATGCACCCGCATTCTTTAGTTCCCAATCCTACATCATTTTAACTTTCACTTCCATCATCTCAGACCCTTTCTGGTGCCAGCCATCCTAGTTTTCTGTCACAAGGATCCCTGTGATGACACTGGATTTGACAGAAGAATCTGGGAACTTTCCCTGTATCAAAAGTCTTTAATTTAATTGTAGTGGAATGTGGGAGTCCCTGCAGACACTATGACCAGCAGAGAAATGATCTATGAGAAACAAGAAGGAAATCTGGTTTGGCACGACTTACCGATGCTGGTTCAGACTTCTAGAATCTGATCCTGAGGAGTTTATTGTAAGCATATTTAAGCACAGTCCAATTTGGAAAAAGTTTCTTTGTGTAATACCATCCCTTGTGCACAAGGAGGCATAATCACATCAAAACTCAACTCAAAGTACAAGTCACTTCTTCCAAGAAGATGGGCTCTAGAAATAGGCTGGCTACCTGTATTATCTTAAGGGCCAGGGCATCTGGTGTGGTTTTAGTCATACAGATAGTGTAGAGGCCATTTAAGCTATTAGTCACTTCAGGTCCTGGTTGTGGGAGCTTGGGGGAGCCCCTGGCTATACAGATAATGCAAAGGTCACCTAGATTATTAGCCACCTTTGGTCTTGCTTGTGGGAGCTTGGTGTGGCCGGGCCCTTTCCAAAAATGTAGCTCATCAGGTTATTAGCCACCTCTATTCTTAGCCTTCTGAGTGGAAGAACAGGTTATATATTTTTTTCCTTGAAAATACAACCCTCAGTTCTCTCAAGCTATCTGTGAGTATGAGGACCTTTGTGCTCCCAACATTAGAAAGTTCATTTGCCATGTAATACAACAGAATTATAGGTGCCAGGGGACAAATATCTTTTGGGAGTCCTTTCGCAACCTACCACATACATGTTATAGCGTCACCTTCTGTCCAGGGTGAGTTATTTATGTGGGTCAGGTGTGAGGCAGAATGTAGTGAAGAATCCTGGCTGGAGTTGGCACACTGGAGAGTCACGGGGCTGTTTCTACATAGTTGTGAGGTCTTGGAAAAGGCATTTAAATTCTCCTGGGTCTGACGATTCTCATATAATATATAACCCTGGTGCTCTCCTGAATATGAAGAGAATATTCTGCTGCTGCAGAAGCCCTGCTCTGTCACCACAACCATGACCTCAGGAGCTATAAGCCACACAGCACTTTTGAGATTTATAACCGTTCCTTTATTTAAAAGTTTGCGCTCCTACCACCAAGCCTGTGTTGATCTCCAGAAAGAGCTTGCCTCTTCTTACAAGCAGACAACATAGCAACTACACCTATTATTTACTCCTGGGTCCATACATTAGAAAAACCCTCTTAAAAGTAAGTTTCAAACAGACATGGCCAGAAATGTGAAACATTTTGCTGAGGGTATGTGCAAAATGTTACATTCATATAACTGGGGCCATGGGGAAAAAAGTTGTGTGACAGGATGTGAACTTCATTGCATTTGAAGGAGTGTCACGTACAAAGCACACAGCTGGACTTGAGTTCCTCACAAGGATCAAAGTTAGGTGCTAGACAAAAAAAAAAAAAAAAAAAAAACCAAAAAAAACCAAAAAAACTTCAAGTAGTCAAACAACCATACTGTTTATGACATGTGATTTCTGGAAGGCATTATGAAAAATGAAAGAGCAATTTTCTATTAAATCAGTTGCACCTAATCAGCTTCTGCCTGGATGTGCCGAACCTGACTCTTTTAACTCTATTTTTGGCTTGTAAGATTTTCCATAGAAGATTTAATCTTCTCTTCTTATCTTAATAGCTTTTCTCGTCAAGGTGGAACTTGGGGTTGCTTTACATCGTAACCACAGGCCAGAAAAGATGCTTTTTCCAAGATCTGAGCTCCTCACTAGAAATTCTTGGCAGAGACACTAACAACAGTGCCCTGAATGGGCTGCCTTGCTCTGAAAGGCTAGGCATCCATCTCTTGCACTGAGTATTTGCTATCATGCAAGCTTGTCTTTTGTTTTCTGTAGAAAATGCACAGAGCTAAAATTATTTTGTTTACTTTAAACTTGGAGATAAAAAAGTTGATAAGTTATGGTGCTTGTTTTCTTTGACCAGTTTAGTGATAAATTTCAATTTTTAATGGAAATGTCTTTAGGCAAGCAGGTCATCACCGGCTCTGGTCTCACCCTTGACATCATCACAGAGCTGAGTTCACTGCCAAGCCCATTGGGCATTTAGACATGGGAACTATGACTTTGCAGCATGTCTTATGCAGATTCTAACTCTGAGACAGTGGAGTCTTATCTATATCCCAGTTCACACAACACAGGTACTCAGCAAGCAAGTTCTCTATGTCACAGAGTGAGGGAGGGGTTTTGCTTATGGCAGGCCAAAGAAAGGAACACCTCACCCTATCATATGGTTACTTTCTCAACAGTAGGAAGAGTGTTCAGTGCAATGTGCATGGAGTTGAAAGGGAAATGGGTCAGAGCAAGGCTCTTTTCGGGGTGGGGAGGGGCCGAGTGGTGACTCAGTGGTTGAGCACTTGCTGCCCTTTCAGAGGATCTGAAGTTGGTTCCCAGCACCCATGTTGGATGATGGTTCATAACCAGCTGTAACTCTAGCTCCAAGGGATCTGACATCTTCTGGTCTCTGTTGGCACCCTCTCTCTCTCTCTCTCTCTCTCTCTCTCTCTCTCACACACACACACACACACACACACACACACACACACACACACACTAAAGTAGATAACTTTGACAAATCACAGTTTAAGAAGCTTTTCTGTTGATCTATTCCACCTTTTTTCCCTAGCATATATTTATTATGCAAAATAATGGCCTTTACTGTGGCAGTTGCACATAGGCAGATCATGTGATCATATTCCCTTCCCTCCATGTTACTCCCCTCCTCTGAGCCCCATTCTCTTCCCTGACAGTCTCCTAGTACTTACATGTCCTTCCCTAGATGTTTTGATTGCAGTTCTTAATTCACTTATAACATATTCCTTTAATTCTGAAGCCTGGAAACTATGTTTCTGACAAACATTCTAAAAGGCAGAAAAGAATTAAATGTTGGCTAGGTTTACTATTCTTTTAAAACTATTAAAAATTTATTTGACAATTTCATTCAAGTATACCATGTATTTTGATCATACTCATCCCCCTTTGCCCTTTCTTGAGACTCTCCCATTCCTGTTGAATCATTTCTTCCTAATAAGCTCTCATCCCACTTTCATGTCTTTTTTTTTTTGGCATATGTGAGTGACCCACTGAGTTTAATTGAAATTTTCTGAATGATATAAAATACAGTGTTAGAAAGGGACAAAAGAGAAATCAGAACAGGAGGATTAAAGAGATTGAAGGAGTGGAGATCACGGTAGAGGAGTGAATGTAGGGAGGGATAATTGAAAAGCCATTTGAAAACCCACTACTGTAGAAGCTTCCTAAAATATATACACATATAGAAGGAATTTAGATGGAATTACCATACAATGGTGGATATAATGCCCTAACTAGACATCATATGATACTAAATAAAACCCCTAGTACCAGGATCAGATTACACCTCTTTGAGTCATTGGCAAAAGGGGTCCCAGAGACACCCTAACATTACAGGCTGCTGCCTATGTTATTGGTTAGCCTCTATAACTTGATGGTAAGACCCCATTGCTGAAGGCACTATGTAATTACCACATAGAACATAGGGAAGTCTAGCGGATTCTCAGCTGGAAGCATCACCATTAGCCACCAGTGTTCATAGCACTAGAAGGTGCTATACATGCTATTGGAGAGAAAAGTAATCATCAGTCTCAGCCAGTTACAAGCCCTGCACACCATAATAACGACCTGCCTGTAAGATATGCTCACTGATACAATAGTGGCACAGACATTATGGGGGTAATGACTACATTTTGATTGGATCTAAGTCCCACTCCATGAGATGGAACATATATCTGACACTCTTACAATGAGGCCAAGAACCTGATACTAGACCGTCATGGGCTCTAAGGAAAAATCTAGTACTATCATATTGCTAATGAACATAGCAATAAAATGTCTCCTAATGACGCATTGCTATAACCATAGATCAGTGAATCACTCAACCCTCCCAGAGAAGTTTCTTTGTGCAATATGTGGTAATTCACACAGAGACCCACAACTGGACAACACATACAGAATAAGACTTTAGAGTGCTCAGCTCTGAATGGGATGTCTTTATCACATTCCTCTTCCGGTTTAGAGATCCACATGAAAGATGGTGTGGGAAGATTGTAAGAGCTAGAAGTGATGGGTGACTTTGAGGAAATAGTGTTTTCCAGATATGTGGGGTGGATGCTCATATGAACTCACAGAGACTAGGACAGCATGCACAAAGCCTGCACAACTTCCAGACCGATGAAATCCCAGCACAGAGCAGGGTGAAATGAGCACAGAGTCCCACCCCCAGTCAAGAAGATATTCACAAATCATAGCTGCCAGAAGAGGGAAAATAACTTTTCTTCAACGGAGTGACATTGAGTATATCAACCACACCCCAGTACCAGCCCCATGCTCACAGGAAGTTGGTTAACACAAATTTGATCCATGACTACTAGTATTTCCCCCCCCCCCCCCGTTCCTGTTCTTTTCCTTTTAAGGGAGAGAAAGAGCATGAGGTTGGGTGGGTAGGGAGGTGGGGAGATCTAGTAAGAGTTGGGGGATGGGAAAGAATCTGATAAACATTTACTATATGAAATTCTCAAAGAATAAATAAATGAACAAATAAACAAATAAAAGATCGTTTGCATGAGCATGGGTGAAAGATTATTTACTGGAGTGTGGACAACTTATTAGTGGCTCCCCCTTCCCCTAGCAACCATTAGCTGCCAAGAGATTGTCAGAGAAGGGTCATGCCTCACAAGCCCTTCCTCATCCATGATGGAGTGTTGATGGGTCCCGTCTTGTGCAGCGTGTGCAGGTAACTATGCTACTGTGAGCCCAGGAGAGCAGCAAGCAGTGCCGTGCTCAGAAGTCTCTCACAACTGCACCCTTCCCTGCTCTCTAGCTTTTACATCCTTTCTGCCCTGTCTTCCTGGACATTCCATGAGCCTTCAAGGGGGTTAGGTGGATGTCTCATTTAGGGTTCAGCCCTCAAAAGTCATTTGTTCTCAGAATTGGGAGCAGTTGTGAGTATCTGCATTAACCACTGCTTATAGCAAAAAGATTTTCTAACCAAAGAGGAGAAAAGCACCAATCTATGAGTATAAACATAAATATTTGGGAGGAAGATGGACTCCATGTCCAAGAAATTATAGCAAAAATCCTCTAAATCTAGAGAAGAAATATCCAAACATAAAGGGCATTTGAAACCCCAATTGTCATGACTAGATAAGAACATATCTATGTTCTTATTATATATAATATAACTATTATAGTCTGTAACATATTATAGTCATGATGTCAAAAATACAAAGCAAAGAAGTGGTATGAAAACGTGTAGGGAAAAGCACCAAATCACCTACAAAATCAAACACGACAGAACATATCTCTCACCACCAACTCTAAAAGCCAGAAAGAAATGAAGTTATATATTTCAAGCCCAGAAGGTACATAACTGCCAATCAAGATGGCAATATCCAGAAATCTATCTCTTAAAATTGAGGCGAAATAAGGAAATTTCTTTTTTTACTATTAAATACAATAATTTTATTTATTCTTTGAGAATTTCAAAAATGTGTACAAGATATTTGATTATATCAACTCCTCCCCATTTCTCCCCTCCTATCCCCTCAATCCTTCCAATACATCCAACTTTATATTTCCTTCTCTTCTTCCTCCTCTTTCTCTTCCTCTTCCTTCTATTTTATATCTTGGTGAGTCCAATTAGTGCTGACTTAATGCCCATGGTTTGGGGGGTATCCACCAGAACATTGGCATCCTACCTACCAGTGAACATACCCCCAGGAAAAATGGCATTCTCTCCCCTACAACTCATTACTTGCCAATAGCTTCTAAGCTTGAGATGAGGGTCTCATGATCTCCTCTTCTATTGATGCTAGAATTTTGAATTGGATTGATCTTATTCTGATCTTGTGCAGGGGAATCACCGCTACTGTGTGTCTGAGTGCAACAGCCATGTCATGTCCAATAGAAAGCATTTCACAGTAACTCCCTATCCTACAGTTCTTACATTATTTCTCCTTCCTTTTCGGTGATGTTCCCTGAGCCTAGACAGGTGTGGAGGGTACTGATTCAAGTGTCCCACTTAGGACAGAACGCTCACAGTCAACTATTCTTAGCATTATTTACTAGTTGTGAGTCTCTAATTGACTGCTTCCCACTAACAAAAAAAAATGTTTTTCTGACAAGGGTAGAGAGTGCCACAGATCTAGGGGTATAAACCTAAATATTTAGCGAGCAGTTTAAGACAAACACAAGTTAAGCCAGTTCATGCCAGCACTGCAGAAGATGCTCAAAGGAATGGTGTGCTCAGAGAAGGAAGCAACACAGTTTTAACCCAAAGAGCACAGGAAGCAGTGAAATTTGATGAGAGGAATAGATTAACAAACATAAGCTGGAAAGGAATCTATCATGTCAAACACAGTAAATGAGCAAAACACCAACACTGATAGGAGAGAAAAGAACAAATATGATCTAAGTAACCATAAAAACCACCAACAAGATGACAGAAATCAGTAAGCCTTTCTCAATAATAACCTCAAATGTAAATGGCTTCAACTCATCTATAAAGACGTATGGACTAGATGACTGGCTTCAAAAGCAAGATCCGATTGTCTACTTGTTCTAGAAAACTCACCTCACTAGAAAAGACACCCACAGAGTGTAAGTCAAAGGATGGAAGTTAGCCTATCAAGAAAATAGAAGCCCAAACCATGCTGACATAGTTGTTCTGTTATTCTGATGAAGTAGAATTCAAACCAAAGTTAGTCAGGAGAGATAAAGAGGCACATTACATATCGATGTAGAGCACATTTATTAAGAAGATATAACAACGGTAATTATATGTGCACCGAATGTTAGAACTCTTATTCTCTTAACATAAAAACAAATTGGCACAGCAGGTCAGACAGGTCATGATGCAACAGTAGTGGGTGACTTCAATTCCCTGCTGTCATAGGTGGGTCAACTAAATAGAGAAAAAAAATCAACAAAAATCCTGAGAGCTGAACTACATTGTAGGTTAAAAGGACTTAATGTATATATTAGTATTTCAGCTTACAGATACAGAATGCATATTCTCATGTTCTCTATGGAGACATTTCTAAAATAGATCACATTCTAGGTGACAAAGAAATCATAACAGATACAAAAGAGTGAAAATTATTTTGTCAGATCATGGTGTAATGAAATTGGAAATCAACAGCAAGATAAACTACAGAAACGACACAAATTCTTGGAGGCTTAAATTCTTCTTTTGAATTACTAGTGTTCATTAAAGATAGTTGGGGTAAATTTAAGTTGCTAGAATCAAATGAAAATGAAATACAGCTTACCAAGGCCTTTCAGCCACAGATAACACAGTTTTAAGAAGAAAATTTGAGCTTTGATATTGAAAAAACAGATATCAAATAACTTAATGATTGACTTAGTTAGGGTTTCTATTGCTTTGATGGAACACCATGACCAAATAGCAAGTTGTGGAAGAAACATTGCTGTTTATCACCAAAGGAAGTCAGCATAGGAACTCAAACAGGGCAGGATCCTAGAGGCAGGAGCTGATGCAGAGGCCATGGAGGGGAGCGGCTTAATGGCTTCCTCAGCCTGCTTTCTTAGAGAACCCAAGACCACCACCAGCCCAGGGATGGAACCACTGACAATGGACTGAGCCCTCCACCATTGATCACTAATTGAGAAAATGCCTTACAAATGGATCTCATGGAGGCATTTCCTCAACCAAGGTTCCTTCCTCTCCGATGATTCTAGCTTGTGTCAAGTTGATACACAAGACCAGCTAGTACGATGATGCAACTCAAAGTCTTAGGAGAACAAAATCAAGCCAAACCTAGAAGCAGTAGACAGCAAGAAAAGAATAACAAAAATTAGGGCAAAGATTAGTGAAATGTAGACTAAGAGAACAATATGTAAATTCAATAAAAAGTTATTTTTGAAAATGTAAACAAGAATAACAAACACAAATTCAAGCCAAAGAAAGAGGGAGAAAGAAAAGCCTTAACTTAATAAAATTAGAGAGAGAAAAAGGGGTGTTAGAGCAGATTCCCATAACATTCAGAGGAGCATTGGGGATACTTCAATAACTTGTGTTATAAAACGCTGGAAAACATAGAAGAAATTAATAAATTCTTAGGCGCATATGCGTTTCCAAATTTATACCCAGAAGATCTAAAAACTTAAGAAGATGCATAACAATGAATGTTTGAAGTAATAGTCAGCAGTTTCCTCATAAAGAGAAGCCCAGGCATGGATGGATTTACTGTCAAATTCTACCAAACTTTTAAGGAAGTGCTAACAACAGTTCTTTTCAAACTCTCCCACAAAAAAAACATGTGGAAGCCACACGACTAATGCATTCTATGAATCTAGTACCACTCTAATAGCAAATAAGGACACAATGCAATAAAAACTAGATGGATTTCTCTGAGGATCATGGATTAAAAAATTCTCAATAAAATACTTGTAAATCAAATTCAAGAACATTGTAAGAAGATCACACACCATGACCAAGTTGGGTTTGTTCCAGACGTGAGATTGGTTCGACCTATGAAAATCAGTAAATGTAGCAACCCACAGATTTAATGACAGAAATCATACAATCATCTTAATCGATGGATAAAAAGCCTTTACTAAAGCTTATTATGTCTTCATTTTGTTTCATAATACTGCTGTTATGTCCAATCATTAGTTTATATGTGTACATGTTCCTGTGGGTAAGTGTGGGCACATGCTTGCTAATGGTGCATGTGGAGATCAGAGGACAACCTCAGGTATTGCTCCTTCTCTTCCACCTTGTTTGAGGCAGAGTCTCTTGTTTTTTCACCACTGTGGCTGCCAAGCTAGCTGGCCCATAAGTTGCTGTGGGTTGATTTTCCTGTCTTGACTTCTTGTCTCATTGTAAGGGTGCTAGAATTACATGTGTTACTGGGTTTGATCTTCATGTGAGTTCTTGGGATTTGAATCTCAGTCTGTGGATGTCTTTGCCAGTGAGTATTGTTTCTTCAGGACAACAGTGTTTCATATTTTTATTGGTGAGTTGAATATATTTGTGTTTAAGATAATCTTAAGATATGCTTACAAATTCCTGTGATTTTGATGGTTGTGTTTGTGGTTGGTTACTTTTTTTTTTTTTTTTAAACTTTCTGCCCTATTAATATCACAGGCTTGTTGATTTACTATGTTGGATATGATAGATATTTTCTCAGGTCTTTTTGTTGTTGTTGTTCATCTAGTCTTCTCATCAATTTTATTTTTTCCTGTGCTGTTAAGACAGGCTTTCTTCTTTCTCTGTGTATAGTATTCCTTGAAGTATTTCCTGCAGTGTTAAGCTTGGAGGTCATGAAATGCCTTAGTTTGTGCTTGAAATGTTCTTATTTCTCCATCAATTTTCAGCTTACCTCATGGAGTGTTACTGGGTATATCAACCACTCTCCAGGGCCGTCCTCACATTCAGGAGTGGCTGGCTGACACGAAATAGACTCTGTGTGTGCTTTTTTTCCGAGAGAGAGGGGGAGAGAGAGAGAGAGAGAGAGAGAGAGAGAGAGAGAGAGAGAGAGAACATAAAGTAAGGTGAGCAGGGAATGGGGTTGGGGAGAAATTATGGGAAAGAATATGATCAAAATATATTGTGTAAAAATTTTAAAAATAAGAAAATTGAAGCTTAAAAAGAGATTTGCTGGATATAGTAATCTTGTTTGCAGTTGTTTACTTTTTAGGTTTGAAATGCATCATTCTTTGCTTTTCTTGTCTTCTAAGTCTAATGAGTTGTTTGCTTTTGTAAGTGAATTGGTGTTTTCTCCTTTACCACTTTTAATGTTGCTTTTGTCCTTCTCGTTTTGATATCTTAACTATAATATGCCATGGAGACATTCTTCTCCAGTGATGTGCATTTCAGAGTTCTAAATACCCCTTGTGTTTTGATATCCATTTCTTTCTCTTAATTTGGAAAAAAATTCTTCTGTTTTATTGAGTATTTCTTTATGCGTTTAGTTTTTATGCATCTCCTATTACAATAAGAATTCTTACAGTTGATTTCTTGATGGTATTACAGACATCTTAAACATTTTCATTATGCTTGTATATATGTATGTAAAAGAAATACTACATTCAAACATCAATTAAAGAAGTGTGTGTGTGTGTGTGTGTGTGTGTGTGTGTGTGTGTGTGTGTGTGTGTCCCCTTGAGACAGTGTCTTACTCTGTAGCCTAGGTCTGGAATTCAAGCTTCTGGCCTTTGCCACCAGTGTTCTGGAATTACTGTGTGGATTTATATCACACCCATATAGGAAAGTTGTTTTTTAAGGAAGTGAATATTTTTGACATTCAAAACTGCTTTTCGGGGTTTTGATGTGGTTCGCAGTGGTACACTGATATGATTTGTTACATTACTCTTGTGGTGTCTAGGATACAGAAAGTCAGAGTCAGTAAATGAAGTGAGTCTAAATCTTACTCAGTCTCAGGACTGGGATAATCTTCTCTCTAGAATCTGTTTTATATAAGCTACTCACCTTTTCACTTCACTCTCCATGCTAACTGATACTGGCATCCAGTTTTGTTATTGATTGACTACAAAAACCCGCTTCTTTCTTTTAATCATATTGAATCAGAAAACCAAATATTGAAATTCTTCAAAAGGAAAACTGGGTTGAAGAGAGAATTGAGTGGTTAAGAACACATTCTGCTCTTACAGAAGACCTGAGTTTGGTTCTCAGTACCGTGTCCCATGGCTTACAGCTGTTTGTTGCTCTGGCTCCAGGGGGTTATACAAGGCACCTGGATTCCTAGGGCACCTGCATTCATGTACATATACTCACATGCACACATGCATATAATTAAAAATGAAATGAATCTCTTAAAAGAGACAAGAAAACTTTAGAAATACAAAACCTACTAATACATTAGCAATGATCATCAGACAATAGAAAATGTGAAAATTAAAGCATTATATGTTCTGCACATTAATTGCTCTAAGTGTGAAAATAGTAAACAAATGCAAGGGGGAAGGCAAGAAAAAATAGAAGAAAAACAGGTTAAAGGCATGAAAAGAAAAAGAAGAGCAGAATATCATGGTGGGGAATAGAAAGGATCAAGAAGTCAGAAAAAATTTAAAAAGAAACACAAAAAAGAAAACAGATTTTTTCCCCCAATGCTGAGGAAAAAAATTGAAATCAAAGTTAGACAAATGTAAAATAAAGAATAAAAAAATGAATCATGAGTTATAAGATCAAGATATAATTATAGTTACAGTAGCTAGAATAGAAAAGGGAAGGCAGTTGAAAAGAAAGAGAAGAAAAGAATAGAAGATTGCACCATAATGAAGAAAAATGTGAAAATAAAATTAAGTAAATATTTATGTGTATGAAGGGGGATAAAGAAATAAAGTAAAAATATTTAAAAATATGACAAAGTGAAAACACTGTTGCTATTTTACTAAAAGTCAAAGAGAGAAGCACAAGGGTAGAAAACAAACAGACAAACGCGAGGAATGAAAGAAGAAACAGAAAGATGGCGGCCTGCTGTTTCAGCTTCCTCTTCAAGGTCCTTGAAATCTATAGTCTGCCTGTTCCACTCTCAGGTGGGAGTGTGATAGGTTGGTTAAAATCATTGGCTCTTGTCTTCCCTGTGGTTTCTGCGGGCTTTAAGCCTTCTTTGGTACGTGTCCACAACGGTCTCCAGAGATGTCTATGCATTAGTGATTTCTCTCATTTGTGCACTAGGGGCCTCTAATGGCTACATTTAGTTCTTTACTTTGTGAGATTGGCAGGTTCTCTTATTCTTAGACTCTCCAGGTTGTGCCCCCTATGCTGGCTAGTGTTCTAGCTGAGGGGTATGAGACACAGCCATGAAACAGAGACCTATACAGACAGAGGACTTGTCTTCATCCATACTTTGAATATCTCTTAAGTGTTTATCTGTTGAGAAAATGAGTTCTTGACCCATTCAGCACTGAATGGTGGATAAATGGCTCCAGAAGCTGATCCACTTGTAGACCTCAGGCTCAGGCCTATCAAACGCCTGTTATTCTCAGTTGATGTTATTTATTCTACTGAAAACTGGCTGGTGTATTTAGCTGCCGGAGATAGGCCTCTGGGAAGCCTGTTTCTGGCTTTCAGTATCTGAACCTCCACTCTCCACCACATCCCCTCTAGTGTAATCTATTGTTCCTGGTTTGTGGCATGTAAACTTAGGATCCCTGACTTGTGGTTGTTCTCTGTTCTTCGACCCCAAGGTAGCTCAGTTTTAAGCCATAAAATCTCACTCAAGATGGCACCTAGCCCTGCCCTTTGGATCACACAGAGTGACAAAATGGGATTCCTCTCCACGGTTGAGCCACCCACCTGAGTAATGACTTCTCACTAAAACCTGCAACTGGATTTGAGGCTTGTGAGTGCTCTGGTGTCTGTCTGTCCATCATCCCCTCAACCCCACCCCCATAGAACTACCAGTCTCTTTTCACTGGGGCCTTCTGGAGGACATTTTGGATGTGGTTTCTGGAGCCCCTTCTCTCTCCCTATCACATGGTTAGAGCCGTGTTCAGCTTGGCCTCTCTTCTGTGGTTACTCATCTTTTGCTTATCAGTTTTTAGCAGTGCAATCTCTTGCTTTGTGAATTTCTAAATCACTTCCTCTTTTCTCTTTGGGATAGTGTCCTATTATTTTTAAAAACAATATTTGAATTCTTTGAGAATTTGCTACAATATATTTTGATCATATTCAACTCCCAACATCCTGCCTCTTTCCACCCAGCCAACTTCACTTCCTGTGCTCTCTCTCTCTCTCTCTCCTCTCTCTCTCTCTCTCTCTCTCTCTCTCTCTCTCTCTCTCTCTCTCTATTGCCCAAATACTCTTGGTTATGTTTATGGGGTCTGCCCTAGACTGTAGTTGAGCTACCAGGGGTCATACCCTTAAAGAACACTCATCCCCAGTAGCTATCAAATGCCAGCAGCTCCTTAGATGCAGGCAGGACTTTGTGACCATCACCCCCCTCCCTGCTGAGATTTTTGTCAGGCTTCAGCTTGCTTAGATTCTTATGCATGCTGCCACGATTGCTGTGAATTCACACGTGCACCTGCCCTACATACTGTTTCCTTTTTTCCCCCTTGCCTGCAAGATTTTTTTTTTTAATGCCGAATGCTGTTTATTGAAGGAGAGAGGAGGTCTTAAATACAGGCTTACAGCACAATAGGAGAACCCTGGAGGGCAGAAGTTCGCTACCAATGTTTTACAATCTTGCATCTAAGCTGTTAACTCCCAATATGCAGGATACACAGACAAGGATCTTCCCTTAAGCATTCAGGAGGGTGGAACCTGGCAGGGAATTAGCATAGGGAGGATATCAAGGTCAAGGTCAGCAAGCAAGGCAATAGCTACCCAAAAAGGGGGCCAGGGCCCTACAGGTCCCCCCTTTTACTAAAAAATGAGCTTCTGACTTAGGTTGTGTGGGATGTCAGCAGGTCACCTTACCCGTCATGGAGACACCTGCCTAGTCCACACAGGTACTCTGTCTTAGGTTGGTGAGTGCCCCCCCAGGCATTACCTGTCTCTAAATACTCATTATCATACAGGCTCAATCATGTGTGAGCTGCAGAGTTAACTGTTGCCAAAGATCTCAAAGTGTTGTTCTTATATTTCCATTCAATGACAGCAAGCTAATGTTTCCATCTCCTGGGTCCATGAATAGACAGCTTCTTCATCTTGGCTCTAAAACCTGTGGACTTAGTCCATTCTCTATGTATTTAGACTTAGTCTTCTACACAAACACCAGATAAGCAGTTTACTGTGGAATTTAGTAGTGAAATAAAAGCAAGTCATTTCAAAGGGTGTTTCAAGTTAACTAATCTGCTTGTCTTTCTCATTCTAGCCTTCAGAGTTTACCCATCGAGGTGAATCATAGCAATTATTCTCACCCAGAAAGCTTCTGGATCTGCTCTGACTTTTTCTTATGCCATGGAGAGACAATATGGCTTGATGAGAAGAGTAAGCTTAGGCCATGTCAATGAACAGTTGGGGGATAAATTTGCTTAGACACAATCTTACAGTTATCTCTGAGCCTTAGTTCCTTTTTATAAAATGGGCACTATCAGACATAATTTCAGGTTTGTAAAAAATATGAGAAATCACTTAACTTTTATTTTGAAGTAATTTCAACCTTACAGAAGAATTTGTGTACCCTGGTCTGATTAGCCTAGTGCTACTATTTTGTCGAATTTGTTCCTCCCTCTCTCTCCCTCCCTCCTCCCTCCTCCCTCCCTCCCTCCTTCCCTCCCTCCTCCCTTCTCTCCCTCCCTCTTCTGTTTTTCTCTCTCATAGGATCCAGAATCTCATCTTTGTATGTCCATGCATTTACTGAAGCACTTAAAAGTCGTAGCAACTGTGTCCTTTTATACTTAAATATTTTAGTATTTCTTAAGAGCAAATCACACTCTTCTATATAACTGCTGTATGTTATCAACTTGAAAAATTTAACATGGATTTATTCGTGTTTTCAATTGTCCTTAGTAGAATTTTTCTCCCAATCCAAGATCCAGTAGGTGTTCATGCATTGTGCTTATTTATATTTCCATCTATCATCTCATCAACTTTGAAACAGTCCCTTAACCTTTCATTGTCACTCAAGTCATTGACATAGTGGGAGAATATAGACCAGTTATTTTGTATGATGTCCCTGAAGCTGGGAGCGACTGCTATTTCCTCCCGGTTAGATTTAGGTTATACATTAATGGGCGTTGTAAGTTACTTCCCAGTATTGTGAGGCAAAATAAAGGAATGAATTAATTTAACAACCAAAACATAAAATCCTCATATTTCGTTTATAAACATGTTTGTCTAAAGTTGATGAGAAAGCCAGACACAGAAGTGAAATTGATTAAGATTAATCATTCCAAGAAGACATTAACAAGTAGTGTTCTCAAGTTCAAGGATGTTTCTGAGTCATTCAGACAGGCTTTGGTATTCTCTCTGGAGTTGGAGGGATTAATAGACTGAAATTTGCCTTATACCTTTAAAATCTAAGGATGAAGCACCCTTAAAACCTATGGATTTTGTCTATCCTCTGTGTATTTAGTCTTAGTCTCCTACACAAACATCATATAAGCAGTGGCCTCACATTTGCTGATAGAGTAGAGTGAGGGAAGGTGGCTCTGTTGGAATCCATCACAACTTCTAGTATTTAAAAGAATGGTTGCCTGAATTTGAATGAGCGCCCAAAGGTCCAACAGGAGGTAATTATATTTAATTTCTGATGGGTCACAAGATAGGGGAAGTTGGAAGTGGTCATCTGGAAGAGGAACCGTAAGCAAGAAATACCCAGTGATGGAAGCCATCTTTGAAAAAACCACAAAACCACTCCAGGAAAAATATTGACATTTAGAACATCCATGGCAGAGAAGATACCCCCAGCAGAGTATAAGTGCTGGAGGAGAATGACTTCACTTATTCATCTTTCTTTGCATGCTTCAGACCTTGGAAGATCCCAGCCAAGGCATGAAGGGAAAGTGTAACAAGAGCTAGCTATGGCTTTTTATTACTCTGGCCTTCTTGGATTTTATGCCAATTTCAATTTAATGAGAATATTCTTGATTACTATACTTGACTACAATCTTTTTTTTTTTTTAGAGATTTATTTATTTATTATGTATACAGCATGTATGACTGCAGGCCAGAAGAGAGCACCAGATCTTACTACAGATGGTTGCGAGCCACCATGTGGTTGCTGGGAATTGAACTCAGAACCTCTGGAAGAGCAGTCAGTGCTCTTAACCTCTGAGCCATCTCTCCAGCCCGACTACAATCTTTAATACCCACAGAAAGAGCTTACCACATTTCATTTAGTATAAGTGCTATTTTATATGATGCTTCATTATTTTTATATGTCATAAAAAATACTTATAATTGCAAGATGCCAACTGGGGCTTAGACTTCAAAAGAAGGTATGTTAAAACAGAAACTTATATTGGCCTCAGAACAGCTAAACTATTTTCTTTCCTGAGAATGGATGGAAAAACAGTGTGATTTGCCTGAAATTTCCTCCAGGGTAGAGTAAATAAGTTAATACTGATGTTTTAAAGGAGCACATTGACTGTAAAAGCAGAGCTGATTCTCATTGGTATCCTATGATGACCTCATTCAATAAATGGGTAGGGACTGTGATCCCCAGTCAGGGGATCAAGTAACTGGAGTCAAACCTGCTTTTCTCAAATACCAGGACACAAAGGGGTGGGGGGAGCTGCTTGACGGTTTATGTGAAGTCTCCCCTTCTCCAATGGACAAGCATCTAAGTTGTTCAGAAAGACCCAATACTAGACTTTTTTGGTTAGAAGTAAAATAAAAATTGGGATACATAGAAATACTGAAGTATTTAGGGGATACCCACAATTTGTTATGGCTAACAGAAAAGCGCTTTCTGCCCAAAATTGACTCTTCTTGAATTTTGTACATCTCTTGTCCTCATAAGCATGCTTGATAGCATGTGTAAGCAGCAGTATAATGAAAATCCCACCTGGTTTCTTTGCCTCTCAGATATGGAGATAAACAGAGAACATCCCCCAAAAGTCTGTGCCCCAGGAATCTCTGAGGAGTTCCTTGTTGCTTTCGTGAATTTCTGTAGAGCTGCATCTTACAGAAACTCAGCTTTTCCATCTTGTGAGCATCAATGTGAACTTAAAATAGACCACTGTATTTTGAAATGTGACCACAGGATCCGTGAGATGGATCAGCAGGGAAAGGTGCTGCTTGCCTTTGAAACTAAATTGTCCCCAACAATACCCATGGTGGAAGGAGAAAGCTACATCTCATAAGTTGTCCCTTCCATATGTACACATGGCCTGAGTGCCCTCACCCAGTAAATAAGCGTAATTTAAAATGTGCTCAGGAATGTGCCTATTCAAGAGATGACACTGTCTCTCCCTTTGAGTGTGGCATGGACCAAATGAATTATTAACTTCTAATGAAAATCAAGCAGTGCAAGTTATAGTGTGCGGCTTCTGAGACTAGGTTAGGAGATGTGTGGCTTCCTTCTTAACCTCATTCCTTAATATCTTGCACTGGGAGAAACTAGTTTCCATGTCATGAGAACATTTAAGTAACCCCTAAGTTTGTGTAAGGGACTGAGAACATTGTCAGTAACCATGAAATGAAGTCATTTTGGTGAACAGAAGTGGAGGTTTGTTCCTTTGGGGCAAGGAACATTTTAGAAGGAAGGACCAGAAATGCTATTTGTGCTTCTACCAGCAATGGTGAAGGCCCCAGGTGATTCTCCCCTAATGATGCTGAATATTTAAAGGACTTTCCCTTCATGAGCAAGCAGAATGTTCTGCTCTGAAATTTCCCCTTTTCTAAACCATTGCCTTATTCAGTGAGTTTTTCCTGTATTATGTATCTGATCCTGTTTTCCTTCAGTTAAAAAAAAAAAAAAAAGACTACACATCTCACCTATTCCCATTGCTCCCGGGATGATATCTGAACTCTTTTATTTGGTGCTACAGCTTGGAAACCTTTTAAATGTAACCCCCAGATGTTTGTATGCTGGAAGTTTAGGTTCCAGTCTGGCACTGTAGGAACCTTTAGGAGGTGGGGCCTATTGGAAAGTAATAAACAAGGGTCCTCATCCTATGAATGGGATAAGGCTAGTTTCTCATGATGAATTAGTTTTGGAGAAAGTGAGCCACTGGACCCTTTTGCATGTGGCTTCCCCCCTTTCCTCAGATCACTGTGTTGGGATGCAGTCAGGAGATCCTCAACAGGTGCCATGCTATTGGAAATTTCCAGCCACTAGATTTGTCAGCTAAGTAAACCTCTTTACTAATCTGGCTTCAGGAATTTTGACAAAATTAGATTAACTAGGTTATAAGACATCTTAGAACTCTCATGATGTGAGATTGCAGTAGTATTTTTTTTTTTGTGGCTACAGAATAATATTTACCTTGAATCCCATGCCATATTTTATTTTTAACAAGAACCATTACCTAGAGACTTTGTTCTAGAAATGACTACTTCATGATTTTCTCACACACATAGACTTAGTGGACTAAATGACCAAAGCCTCCAAGATAGAAAGAAGTGACTATTTTCATAGCTAGAGAGTTGGAATAATGAAACTCCCATGGACAGCTGAAACTGGACACAAAAATAGAAAGCTACTGATGGGGTGACATGTATTTATTCTGAGAATGTTATTGTTCTTTAAAAAGTTATTTGATATATTTATCCAGTCTGTGGCTGTTGAAAAGAAAAATTTTGCTCTATATCACTGACCTTGAACACTTGAAGGAAAAATGGCTAGAGAACACTGTGTAAGTGTGCCTTCATGTGCCTTTGAAGATGGTTTCAAGATGTGACTAAACCTTGGCATCAGATCTCCCATATTTCCAGGAGGATCTGAGAGTCCATGTGAAGACAGAAGGGTATATATTACTTTAATATTCTTGGTTTCTGTGATTCTTGATCCTTATAAATGGTGTTATAGTTTTTAAACTGTAAGAGGATATGCTTTATACTTAAACTTTATTAAATTTTATTTATTTATTTATTTATTTTGTGTGTGTGTGTGTGTGTGTGTATGTATGTGTGAGTGTGTGTGTGCAGATGTGTGCATGTCACGCTGTCCATGTGGAGCCAGAGGACAACTCTCAGGAGGCTGTTCTTGTCTTCCACCTGCTGGAGCATTTCTCTTGTCTCTGCTGCTTACTCCAGGGTAGATGGCTTGAGAGTGTCTGGGTGATTCTCCTGCGTCCACCTCCCTCCTAGCCATAGAAGTGCAGGGATTGCAGATGTGTGCCACCACCTAGCTTTTTACATGGGGTTCTGGGACTCAAACTTGGGTGTCAGGCTTGTCGGTGTTTTTACACACTGAGACATCTCCCCATCTTGGATTTTTTTTTAAAAATTCAGATGTGAATAATATAGAAAGTATCCCACAATGTATCTCCTCTCCTGAAACTCTTCCATAGAGGCAATCTCAGTTCGATCTTCTTTGGCACTTCTATATGAGAATGTAAACATCTACCTAAATGAGTTCATTGGAGGGACAGTGTAGAAAAACGTTTGTAATCAGCTTCTGTGAATGCCGACAGCATCAGACATTCAGTGGCCAATAAAGAGCAGCTCCATTTGGATAGTGAGAGAGTTAGCGGGCTCCCGACAGCTCAGAGATGAAACTGTAACAGAGACTCTTGGGGGGAAATCCCTAAACTAAGAAACTTCTTTTACGACAACAAAGTGCCCCAGGGACCTCCGAGATTCTATGAACCGACAAGGTGCAACCTCAGCATCCATGGCAGACACCATCTTTCGTGTTTTCTCTGAATGACTGAGGATTTCTGTCTCAGATATTCTCTCCTCTTCCTCACAGAACTTCCTGGCTGGAGAAACCCCCAGCACGGGGGGAGGACTGAGATAAGGGCTTTGAGGCTTCTCAGCATTCCCCAGAAAGTTTAAAGACCAGCTTCAGCTACAATTTCACCCGTTCTTTCTGTCCTTCCTTCCTTCCTTCGTTCCTTCCTTCCTTCGTTTCTTCGTTCCTTCCTTCCTTCCTTCCTTCCTTCCTTCCTTCCTTCCTTCTTTTTCCCCATCTATCCATCTTGGAAGAGGTGAAGCTTAAAATGAATAGTTGCCAAATAATCACTATAACCTAGAAGCTTATAAAGCTCTGAAAAAAAAAATAGGGGCTGGAGAGATGGCTCAGTAGTTGAGTGTTTGCTGCACAATCATGAGGACCAGATTTTGGATCTTACCACCCATATAATAAGCTAAGCATCACACAAATGCCTGTAACTTCACCTCTGAGGGATTGGATGCCCTTTTCTGGCCTCCACATGCACACACACACACACACACACACACACACACACACACACAAATATCCCTCCCATAAATAAAAATTTAAAAAGTTACTTAAAAAAAATCAGTAAAACATATTGGGAATATGGGATAACCAGGGAAAGGGATAGACAGATCTAAAAACGATTACTTGACATAAGCCCTGTAGCTAAGGATCCTGCAGCCTATCCCTGACAAGGTAATGCCCTCCCACACTTCCTGTGTCTCTATGTCACCTCCAAACCCTACATTTTTGTCATGCTGGAATACTCGTTTTCTAGTTATTATTACAGTGTGTGAAACAGACGGATTCTACATTTAGGATTATAAATTTCTATCATTTCTGAAAAAAACCCCTGTTACGCATTATCTCAGGAAAAAAAAAACACTAATTAATCACTGACTCCTAAATCAAATAGTCAACATGAGAGGCATACAGGGTTACCTGCTGTGGGCCTTTTGATAAAACACAGCCTGAATTTGAACTTTGCTATTCTAAAGCAGTAGAAAATGTCTTGAAATATGTAGGAAGAAATCCTAGTTCTCTGAACTCATAGGAAGCATTAAAATTTCCATTGATCTAATAACAGTCAGGGTTACAAACAAAGACCAAAGCCATCTACAGTACATAACAAAAATTTTGGCAACATGCTGTTTTCTATGACTTGAATTTAGCCCCATCACAGTTCTTTCTCAGTTTCTTTCTCTGCTCTGCAGACCTTCTGCTAGGGTCTACAACCACCCTTCACTTTTTTGCAGCTTCTCACCCAGGCAGTCTTGAAAGGCAGCTCATGTACACTGCCTGGATGACCAGGAACCAGAGACTGGATAGCCCAGAGACCTAGGGTAGAAGCAAACCTGACTGGAAAAACAAACAAAACAAAACAAACAAACAAAAAGGAAAAATTAATGAAATGATTCCTAATGATATTCTGCTATGTTCATAGATCGATGCCTTGTCCAGTCGTCATCAGAGAGGCTTCCTCCACAGCAGACAGGAGCATGTGCAGAGACACACAGCCAGACATTATGAGAAAAGAGTCAAATTGGAGGTCTCCATTGGGTCCCTCCCCTTGGAGATCAGGGAATCCTGAGGAAAAAGGGAAGGAAAGATTGTAGGAGTCAGAAGAGATGGAGGAAAGCGGGAGGACGTGGACCATAGAATCAACTAAGCCCAAGCACAAGGCCTTCATGGGTCTGCATGAAGTCTGCATATGCGTTATGGCTGTTACTTTGGTATTTTTATGGGACTCCTAACAGTGAGAGTGGGTGTATATCTGTCTCTTCCTGCTCTTGAGACTCTTTTCCTTCTATTGGATTGGCTTGTCCAGTCTCCATATGAGAGCTTTTGCCTTGTCTCATTGTATCTTGTTTTGTCTGGTTTGGCTGTTGTCTCTTGGAGGCCTGCTCTTTTCTGAAGAGGGAATGGAGGAGGAGTGGATCTGGGAGAGAGAGTAGGTGGGAGGGGAAGCTTAAAGGAGTGGAGGGAGGGGAGCTGTGACTGGGATGTATTGTATGAAGGAAGAATCTATTTCCAATAATAAACAAGGAAATAAAGGCAGCTCATGGTGCCTGTCTCACTGTTTCTGCTTGTCTTGATAGGGTACCACTGGAAAAAAATCAGTATAGAACTCAGGTTTGTGTTCAGGCGAGAACCACATCTGAGGGAAAATGAAGATAGTCAAGGGAATAGTAGAGATGGGAAAGAGTAATGGTAAAGGCATCATAAGATCTGATAGATGCCCCTTCAGAATCTTCCCACCTCAGGAAAGAGAATCTGGCCTTCCTTCCTGATCTGCTGGCCACAGGATCCAGGTTGGTTCTGGGAGTGAGACATGACTTTGGGCAAGGCAGATTTCATAGGCTGAGGGAGGGAAGTTTTTATACCATAGCTCAGCTCAAGTATGCTAGCTGCTGCTAATACTCCAAAAGTTCTGGGGTGAGGTAATGAATGCTCATCTTGAGTGCAGGGATCTGGGTGACATGCCACAGTATCCACGACAACACCCAAGCATTGAGTAAGAGACAACATAATCCAGCTACTTTCCCCGTGTCTCTTTAAAAAAATTCTCATATAAGAGTGGCATATTTCAACAAAAGAAAGATATGTTGTGTATGGTTGCTAGTTTAGAAGCAAGTACCTTTACAAATTGTGTAGCTACTACTTGCTACCTAGCTACTAGATTTCTATATGAATTGTATTCTCCAT
This sequence comes from Peromyscus eremicus, assembly GCF_949786415.1. Classification (NCBI taxonomy): domain Eukaryota; kingdom Metazoa; phylum Chordata; class Mammalia; order Rodentia; family Cricetidae; genus Peromyscus; species Peromyscus eremicus. Next base: position 33,297,867 of record NC_081431.1, on the reverse strand, counting down.
GGCCTCTTGTGTTTATCCATGTGATCTGCTTCAAAAACTCTGTCTGAGACTTGAGTTAAAGACCTGCCTGGATCATCACCAGAGCACTGCCATTTTCCCATTAGTAAATTAGCCATGATAACATTTTCAACGGCTCTTTCCCGGAGTTCAGGAACAAAAGATACATAGCAAAGTCTTTAAAAAATGCCAGCCTGGAGCAGCTCTACCTGCGGTTAGCTAGAACCTCAGTGTGAGGACCTTCCAGAACCTGAAGGTAGGGCAGAGTGAAGCACCGGTAGTGTAAACTGAGGGAAATGGGCAGGGATTGTCAAAGCAAGAGTTGATGTGAACGGTAGAATTTCCCCCCCAGTACCAGACACTATTTCTGCTTCACCATTACTAGCAAGGCCCACTTGACCAAGGTGAATTCAAAATGAAACAGATGAAGCACAAAAGATACAGAGACACACAATTACACATGTCAAAAAAAAAACCCAAAACAAACAAACAAACAAAAAAAACCCCAACATTATTTACCACCGGTCCTTCCCCCAGGGGAAGAGAAGCCACAGATTCTGGAGGAAAGGAAAACCAACTGTATTTACCTAGTTCTGGGGGCTCTGGCCCAAATCTTAGCTTTATCTCCTCCCCGGTACCACTGTGAGTCATTTGAAAGCGAGCAACACTATTTTGTAAGTGTCTCTGTGTTTGCGCTCTCTTTTTGTTGTGGTTGTGGTTGTTTCCGTCTCATTTTTCATCGTTGGCTGTATCAGCCCTCTCTCAGTCCCTGTCCCGAATAGAAGTTAGCATCCTTTAGGCCAGAGTAGAGCTGGTGTGGATTTCCCCAGACCCTACTTGCAGCCTCAAAAACGTTTCCTTTGAGTCCTCAAACTCTTCAACTTTGATGCCATGACCTTGCTTTTGATTCAAAAACTGGAGAAAATTCTTTGTCGGTCCCAGGGAAGTGTAATGGGATGGCTTCCTCTGAGTTGGAGGCTATTTATTTGGCAGTTGACTGCCACTGAGACTGAATTTCTCTAACACCAGAGGGTTTCTGTTCTACACTCTACTCATAGTCCTTTATTCTTCCATTTGAAATTTACATACCCTCTGTCATCCATCCACTCACCTGTTTCCCTCTCTTCTGGAAAAGAAGCCCACCAGGCTACACTGCATGTTCAGTGATCTTCCTTACAGCCTTCCTGCGTGGGACACACATCTAGATAGCTCTAACCTTAGCCTCAGTTAGTTGCTCCTTGGTAGCCATACTTTTTTGTTGTTGTTGTTCTGTATGCGACCTCCATCTCTGAGGATTGGTGTTTGTCTGGGATCATTCCAATAAACCAGAAGGACAGATGGAGCTCAAGTCTGATTCATGGTTTCTTTTATTTCCAAATGTGTGGATTGTGTGATTCTAGCATCCACATCCTTGCCAACAGCACATTAGTTTTATTATAAGACACACTTTTTTTAAAGAAAAAGCAAAACTCTGTTTGATCCCTGCGAAATGTAGCCTCTGTACCAACGATTTTTTTCTATGTAGCTGAGCAACTGTCTCCTCACTGCTCCTAAGATTTCTTAAAGGAAGCAAGGTATAGCATGTCACTAGATGGTATGTGAATATAATGGAAGCATTTTTGCTTATGGATATATTCTGAGCCTCCATAAGGAGGCTGGAGAACCTCCTCATGCTCTTAAGTGTCATATTAAGCCTTCCCCGCCAACTATATCTTCTGAGTTGTTCTCTCCTAACAGATACCACAAGGACTAGACTTTTCTTGCTCATTATTGTATCTCCAGAAACTGGATCACAGAACTGTTAATACATATTCATTCTCTATCTAGGCTTTGGAAAGTGGGGCTTTTTCCCCTCACCAGTTTTCTGAGAAGTAAGAGAAGTGGTAGTACCTGCTTTGGGGGGGCACCATTTACCCAGGGTTCTGTGCCTCATTGAGATACAGTGCTGAGGGGAAATTGGCTGTTGAATTTTTGACTCTCTGCTACTTTGATTCATCTACACCATCCTCCTTGTTGTTCTGGAACTGTGTTAGGCAAAGTTTTCTCCCATGGGACAAGTTGATAGCCAAAGATGATTCTGCCCTGTACTGCCTCTTACAAGCTAACCAAGCCACCACACCTTATATAGCTTACATGAAGATTCCTTCCCTAGTGTGTGGCTCAAGTGGCTTTTAAGGTTGATTTAGATCACTGAAAAATTGTGTGTGTGTATGTGTGTGTGTGTGTGTGTGTGTGTGTGTGTGTGTGTGTGTTTATACTCTATCTCTGTAACACAATGTGAGCTCTTTGAAGACATGGCTCATCTCAACTCTTTCTTTTATCTCACTCTAGTATTTACAACATAATGCCATCTACACTAGGACTTTAATACAATATAATGCTGTATACACTAGGACTTTAATACATATTTTTCTGGTAGGTCAAAAGTCACATAACCAAACATTCAGGATAGGATAGTTGGATGAGCTTATCACCATCACCTTTTGCCTCCAAGGGGTTAGGATTTCTTTTCAAGCATGTTGGCTTCCCAGCTCTGTGTGGTTAACTCACACTTACTTCAAAATCCCTGCCTCTAAAGAGCTCCCCAGGGTAATGCAAATGTGCATTGGTTGCTCATAGCAGCCTTTTACTTTCACTTATCACAGAAATACAACACAATTTTATCATATTCTGATTGCTTGGGTAAGATGTGGGGATAGGAAGGTTATGTGTACCTTCTCTTTCATGATTAGGCTTACTGGACTGTGAGAGTTGTTGTTCCATGATGGTTGAAATACGCCCTTCTGCCCTATCCAGGGAGATGACCTCAAGCCAGATGTGGTTACTAAGCACTTGAAATGTAGTTATCATAAAAGAGGAACCACATTAACTTCATTGGATTTTTAACTCGCCTGCATTTAAATTTAAAGAGCCACATGTGACTAATGGCTACAGTATTGAATAATGAGTGCATTGTTAGGAGGCTGTTTCTATTAGCCTTTCTATAAAACAAACTTGGCTTTATTAGTACTCTATTTTGTGTCTTTTCTGCTTAAATATGTTCTTCTCTTTTATGATTTCCAATTCTTCTTTGTTTGTCCTTTTAATTCTCAATATTTCTTCCAAGCTGAAGGTTTCAGCTGCTCATCAATATTCTCTCCGTCAGCTTTTTTAAAATATAATTTTAGAATTGACATAAGAGTTTACAAAACTAAATCAAACAAACCTCTGTTGAAAGTTTAAACTGTAATTCAACTGAACATAGAGAATTTCAAGTGAAATGATATCTTCACAACATTGAGTTTTATAATCTGTGAGTATGCACTTCTGTTAAATCATGTTTTTAGTTTTTCTCTCAGCATGTTTTACTGTTTTTGAAACCTACTTGCCTAGGTGTAGAAAAGTTTAACTTTTCCATGTCTTTTGATTGTAGGTCAGGAGTCAGCAAGCCTATTCTGATAAAGTGACAGAGTGACTATTGTCTCTGTTCCTATTAGTCAGTTTTGCTGTTGCAGAGTTAGCAGGTAAACAAATGGCATTTCTTTGTTCTAATACTATATATTTATAGAAACAGTGAACCTACTTCAACCTCCAGGTTCTAGTTTGTTAAGTCATAAGTACTTCTCTTATAAATAGCATATAATTTATCCTCTTGTGACACAAAATTGTCAATGACAACTTTGAATCTCTGAAGAAAGGCTGAGGGAGACACTAGAAGATGGAAGACTTCCCATGATCATAGATTGGTACAATTAATGTGATCAAAGTGGCCACCCTACCAAAACCAATTTACAGACTCAATGCAATTTCAGTAAAAACCCCCATGTCATTTACCACAGAAATAGAAACAAAAATCCTAAAATTCAAATGGAATCATAAAAAAACCCCAGAGAGCCAAAGCAGTCCTGTATGAGAAGAACAATACTGGAGGGATTACTACTTCAGATCCAAGCTATATTGCAGAGATATAGTTTTTTTTTTTTTAAAGAAAAAGCAAAAGCATGGTAATGGACATGCAGATCAATGGGCCAAAATAAAAGACCCAAATATGAGTACGTTATTATAGCCCTCTGATATTGACAAAGACGCAGAAAATACACACCGGATGACAGCATCTTCAAATGGTACTAGGAAAGCGAGATGTCCACATATAGAAGAATATAGTTAGACCCATATCTATCACTCTGCACAAAAATCAACTCCAGATTTCAATGTGAAACTTGAAGCATTGAAACTGCTAGAAGAAAACATGGGCAACACCCAGATACAGGCATGTGCAAGGACTTGGTGAGGAGGGGGTCTACTCATTCAGGAGTTAAGGTTAACAGTTGACAAACAGGATCTCATAAACCTAAATTTCTATACAGCAAAGTGAACAATCACCCTAGTGAAAAGGACCCTCCCAAATGAGAAAATCTTTGTCAGCTACATGTCTGATAGAATATTAATATCCAGAATATCATAAAGAACTCAAACAAAACAAACCAACAAAACAAAAAACCAACAAAGACTCAAGAAAAAAAATGACCCAATTGGTTATGGAGTTGGAGAGATAGTTGAGCAGTTAAGAGACTTGCTGCTCTTCCAGAGGACCAAAGTTCAATTCCTAGCACCTACATGTGCACAGCCAACATAATCCTAAATGAAGAGAAACGTAAAACACCCTAAAGACTCCATTAGGATACTTCTTAAGCTGGCAAATACTTTCATCAAAGTTTCTTAAGCTAGTAAACACTTTCATCAAAATATCAGGATATAAAATTAACACATAAAAATAAGTGACCTTCCTATATATAAATGGCAAACTCCTGAGAAAGCATTCAGAGATACAACACCTTCTACAACAGCCTCAACATCTTGTCTTAACTCTAACCCAGCAATTAAAGACTTTTGTAAATAAAAGCATTAAGACATTGAAGAAGACACCATAAGATGAAAAGATCTCTCATGTTCATGGGTAGGATTAATATTGTGAAAATGGCCATCCTTCAAAAAGCAACTTAACACCCACATGGTGCCTCACAACCATCTCTAACTCTAGTTTCAGTCAATCTGTCTCCCTCTTTTGGCCTCCATGGGCAGTGCATGCACATGGTACACAGACATACATGCAAGCAAACCACATGTTTAAAAATGGGGTTGGGACAGGGACTATGAATCTGAATAGAGTAATCTCAAAAGAAGGAATAAAAATGGCTAAGAAATATATCAAAAATCCTCAACATCCTTAGCAATTAAGGAAATGTGGATTAATACTACTTTGGGATTTCATCAGAATGGCCAAGATCAAGAAAACAACTGACAACAAATGCTGGGAACATTATAGGGAAACCTCTGTTAGTGGGATTGCAAACTGGTGCAGTCACCCTGGAAATCAGTGTAGAGAATTCTTAAAAAGCTAAAAATAAATCTATCATATGACCCTGCTATACCGTTCCTTGGCATATGCCCAAAAATCCTACTCTACAGATACTTGCTCAGCCATGTTCATTATCACTCTATTTACCAAAGCTAGGAAATGAAAACAGCCTAAGTGTCCTCCTATGATGAATGGCTAATGAAAATGAGGTGCATATAAACAATGGGATTCTATCCATCTGTAAAAAAAAAATAAAATCATTAAAGTTGCGAGTAAATGGATGGAACTGAAACATATTATACCAAGTGGGGTGGCCCAGTTCTAGAGAAACAAAGGCTGCACATTCTCTCTTATTTGCTGTTTCTAGCTCCAAATCTTCAGATGTGAGGACAGAACCTGGAGCAACTGCAGAAACCAGGAAAGTAAAGAAGGACCATGGCGTGTTGTGTGGTGGGAAGGAGGAACTAAAGAGAAGCAGACAGCAGGACACAGATGCTATGAAGAGGTAAATGGAGAAAATGTGGGGGACTCTGTCTGGGGAGGGGAAGGGAGACAAACACTGAGGGAGAGGGATGGAGGAGGGAAAAGAATACTGATGGGGACAAAAAAATTATGAGCACTAGAAGACTATGACCTCTGCTGTGAGACAGTGTCTTCTGTCTACGACAGGACAGCTGGATGCATGGACTCTGAACAACATTGTTGCATGAACAAGAACAGTATAATGACAGCATCAGTTGACATGCCAGTGTGGTCAGGGGAAATTCCACATGGTTGCACCCCTACCTAGATGAAGAGCTACATACAAGTGGTCACCGCCTGCTGACAGAGGGAGACTGTCTTTTCCAGGGACAAACTCCCACACAGGTTGTTCAGTCCCAAGTGGTCAGCCCTGGACACACACATGTACATATGAACAAAGCTAACTGGACTCAGTAGGTTACATATATGTTTGTGCATATATGAAACATACATACACACATATATGTATATGTAACAATAATGATTAAAGAAGAGATTTTGGAGGAGGGACATGGGAGGAATTGGAGAAGGGAGAGAGAGGGTCATGAGGGATGTAGATGCAGTGCTCATGTATGATGTTCTAAAAATTATTAAACAAAAACAGTTTAAATGTGATTGCTGGGTTTAGTGCTTCATACATTAAAAAGTTACTCTGTATACAGACATTTCCCTCTCACTTTACTTTCTCTTTGTATTTGTTCTACTTTTCATGCCATTCTTCATCTTTGTATTGGCTTTTTTTCTGTTGTTTCATTATATGTAGCAAATTCCACATTTCCTGAACAGTAAAAGTCTCTGGAATATTTTAATTCTACACAGTACAGACATTTCCCTCTCACTTTACTTTCTCTTTGTATTTGTTCTACTTTTCATGCCATTATTCATCTTTGTATTGGCTTTTTTTCTGTTGTTTCATTATATGTAGCAAATTCCACATTTCCTGAACAGTAAAAGTCTCTGGAATATTTTAATTCTACACAGTTTCCTCTTGAAAATATGCCATTATTGTCATACCTTCACCATGATCTCTTTTTTTTAACATTAATTGCTGTACTTAGAAATGAAATTTACAGGCTTACTGCTGTTCTTATTCATCATCCCCTCAACCCAACATCCTAGGCTTCTTTCAGGGAGTGTTTTCTCACAGTCTAAAATAATCTGTTACTTCGCTGTAGTGATTTTTTTTTGTTGGTAGCAACTGCTAGTTTTAAATGATCTACAAATGACTTTATTTTGCCTCTATTTTTGAAAGGTAGTTCTGATGTCTATAATTACAGATTTTTTAATTAGTTCTTAACTTGTCTGAATTGTTGCTGTTGGGAAATGAGCTATCATTTTAATCTAATTGTATTCTTTTACAGATTATCTGCCTTTCCCCTCTATTTTTATAAACTCCAAGCACCTTTTGCTTCTAAGCCCTATTCTCCATGCTTATCTGCATTTTGTTAGATTTATTTCTCATTTGTGATTCCACTGTTACAAAAAGGCATTTCATATGTATTCTATGTTATATAATCAGCTATTTCCAGAATTTTAAGTAATTTTGTTCACTAAATTTGTGGGTTTTCCAATCAGTTGGGGTACTTTTTTTTTTCCAAGACAAGGTTTCTCTGTGTAGTTTTGGTGCCTGTCATGTATCTCACTCTGTAGACCAGGCTGGCCTAAAACCCATAGGGATCCACCTAGCTCTGCCTCCCAAGTGCTGGAATTAAAGGCGTGTGTCACCCGCCTGGCCCAGGGTACTTTTTGGTATCTAAGAAATGAGGCAGTTTCTATTGGAGCTCCTAGTTGGTAGAGATTAATTTGTGAGCATTTCGAGGCCACAGATGGGAGCTTCTAGAGATGATTTCTAGTTCCTTATTTCATCAAGCAGGTAATCCATACCAAACTCCTGAAATTTTCACATCCTTCTAGGTCTCTGGCTTACTGTAGAAATCTCCGATTTAGATGAACTCCCTTGGTGTTTAGTTTCTCAAGGCTGATTAGAGCCATGTGTAGCTGATCTTGCCTTTTTCTGATTGTTTAATGGTTTCCATGATTTACTGATTTCAACTCACCTTTTCAGAGGAATGAGGATGAAAGAAGGAGTTGTTGGTTGGAACCTTCAAAGATATACTAGAAATACATTCAAAAATGTGGTTTGTTCAGGGCCTGGTTAAAGTATACCAAAGGGTCCTTCAGAGTATAATTACTATATAATCAGAATTAGAAGATTCCAGAACCCTTGTGTTATCTATCCATTCATCATCCATCCATCTACCCATTCACCCATCCACCCACTCACCCATCCATCTACCCTTTCACTCACCCATCCATTCATCCATCCATTCACCCACCCACCCACCTACCCATCCATCCATCCATCCATCCATCCATCCATCCATCCATCCATTCATCTGATGTATATTGAATACCTACTGTCTGACAAATACTAGTTAGAGATGGACACATGGAGTCATATCTCTAATATTGACTTATAATCTAAAGGAGGAGGAAGCCAAATCACTGATAACTAAAGGAATATGAACTATACTTAAAGTAATTAATAAAGTGGTAAAAAAGGAGAGTGGTCTCTAGCCTCCCTTGAGGGGCCAAAGAGGAGTAGAAATGGGAGAGGGTGGTGTTTAGGTTACAGTGAGGGGAGCGGTAGGAGGATTGTGTATGAGGGAAGATGTAACCAGTTTAAATTTAGAAGAATAGGCAGAGATTTAGTATGCAGAGAGGAGTCATAGTAGGGTTCTCTAGCTAAGACTTAAGAGTAAAAGGGATTTCAGAATGAAAAAGCAATTTATTTTCTGAGAAGTACAAGAAGGTTGATAAGAGTTAAGGCAAAGAAGTTTACAGGAGAGCTTACATACACAGGAGAATGTTGTGTAACTTAACCTAAGTAAATGAAGAATAAATAATTTTGAATGTTATTATTTTGTATTTATTTTATAAAAGATTCATTATTGGTACTGAACAGAATAGAATCAAGATCCTTGGGAAAATGTTATTAGTGATGGAAAATGAGAAGGACGTAGAGTTGAGAATAGAAATTCTGTGCTTTATGCTAATTTGTTGGAATGTAGAAGTTCAGGATGATTGACAAGTTTCTGATCTGGATGATTGTGTGGCTGGTACCATCTTTATAACCATTGCTGGGGACACATAGTAGGAGCAGAACAGAGAAAAGCTACTGTGAGTTCAGTTTCCGACCAATTGCACTTGAGTTGCCTGTTGATTTCCTCTTGAGAGTTGCCCAGAGGCACTGGATGTAAAGCTAGAGCTCATGATATAGATGAAGGCTACACATTTAAATTTGGGTTTTAACAACAAATGATAGAATTGAAGCCTTGGATGAGAAAGAGGACCCACAATAGAATCGTGAGTATCATGATGGCTGAGAAAAAAAAAAGTGAAGGAAACTGAGCATCCAAAGACCCAAAACCAGAAGTATAACCTCAGACCAAAAGAAGTGAACAACAGCATTAACTGCCATAGAGATAGACATAGATATCCAGATCCATGTGAATTCTAAAAGTGAGAGTGCCCTTGGTGACCACTATGTCTTCATATGGATTCCAAGTTGTGATTTGACCTACTGTTCACTGTGGGAACTACTTGGCTAACATTCAAGTCAGCAGCCAGGAGCAGGGCTCTTTAGGCTGTAGTAATTTATGCTTGTTGGTCGAAGGAGACAGCTACTATTTCTGGAGGACTATATGAATTTCTTAGGATTTTCTTTGGGATTTCTTGGCAGACAGGTAGCTTGATCTAGTTTTCTACAATTACAATGGCTGGTCTGTCACTCAAATGTGACTTGTCAGTGCACTTCTGGGCAGCTTTTGTCCTGTCATCCCCCTTAACTCTTATCATCATATCAATTTATTATGAAACTACTTCTGGTAGCTGGAATATGTGCCATGGGACTGTCATCTTTTCTTCTGGGGAAATTGTTTGTATGCTGACTGTGACTTGCTATTGTATTTGACTTATTAAGATGTCTAGTGTGGGTTTTGTTTGGAAGAGTTTATCTTCCAGTGAAGTTTCATTGAACTCTGCTTACAGATGCAAAGCTTTTTCCTGCTGCTTCTGGAAATGGTGCACATAAGTAATGGTGGTAAAGTCACTTAACGGAGACAAACAAACATGCTGTTCAGGCACTCCATGCCTGCTGGAAAGGAAACAAATGGGCTTATGGGAAGAAAAACAAGTATTTCTTGCCTCTTAGGGAGGTGAAAGATAAGCAGAAATGTATCATTTTCAAGGGTCGGAGGAAGAATGTAAGTGGATAAACATTTTTTACTGGAGAGTGCATTAAATATTTTGTGGCAAACATTGTGCAAGGTTGTACCAATGTAACAGCTGATGAGATAGACAAGATCTCTAGATGCATATAATGGGAGACTATAGAAACATTTTAATTTTAAAGTTATCTAGGAAAGCTAAATAAAATCAAAATGATTACATGAGACATGACAGGTCTGCAACATCTCAAACTCCTGACTTTCAGGTTTTACCCTTCCCTTGTTTTTTTTTTGGAGAAAACTTCAGTGACTGGTTGAATAGCACAGATGCCGTAGCGGTTACATTCATGAAAGATGTCAAGTGCCTTAAATTTCCCCGTGGTCTTCACCCGAGATAGGTTTCTGTCTCTCACCCATGGAAGGTGGCAGAGTGAGCACCATGAAACCGTATGTAGTTTTCTTTTTACCACAGGCAGAGTTTCACTCTGGTTGAACAAGTTCAAAGAAGGTTTCACTCTGATGGCTTTACAGAAATCTGGAACCTTTGAGGCACCATTTTAGCAGACGTGTTCTGAAGAACCAGAGCTCTTCTTATTTTAGGACCTTTAATCGTGTCTTTGTTGTTGTTCCATTTTAGAGGCAGGATATCTCATTCAGTTTCTTCATCTGGTATCAGACTCCTGGGTTCACATGATCATCCTGCCTCCTGAGAAGCCAGGACTCTAAGTGTGTTTCATGAGTCAAGCCGTAATCGTGTGTCCTTGTAAGAGTGAGGTCTGCTGCGGTTGGTTGTGAAGATTCTAACACAGCATTACTCTTAGATTTCACAGTTGACTACAGAAAAAAAAAAACCCATCAACATTGAGCCCACTGTTGGGGTCGAAGTGCCTGATTCTTGGGTTGAAAGGGGCAGGGCCATAAAGTTCTGACTTGGCTTCTGATTTTCTACTGGCCTAGATTAATCTCTTTCCCCGAAATTTGGATAAATGGTACTTTTCTCAACAATATTCAATTCAATTTGCAAATGTGAAGTGTAAAATAGGGAGTCTCCACCATGCTTGAGTCCATAAATTAATGATGGTCACAAGAGTGAGCCCGAGGTACTGGAGGGTCATAGACAACTCCTTTCCTCTACTTCAGGCTTCCAGATCCCTGACTTTGCCAGTCTTCTCTGCTGCTTCTAGGGAAGGCTTGCCCACTTCCACTTTGTTGTGTTTTTCCTTTGGACAAGTTGATGAGTGATTGGACTGACACAGCAATCAGGAGCTGTTCTCAGTTCTGAGTTAACCATGGATGCTCTGAAACTCCTCATGGGAGCCTTGAAACTGGGAGGAAAAACAGATAACTCAAGAAGTCTGGGGCCTGCAGCTTGGGGAGTGTCTCCCTATGGGCACATTCCATTCAGAAGCTGGGTAGATTTGTATTAATCTTTCAAGAGACTTGTATTGAGAATTAAAAAGTATCTATATCTATATTTATCTATTTATCTCTCTCTGTATCACTAGTCAGTCCAGGCTTGGTGGCACATACCTATAATCCCAGTGCCCAGGAGACTGATGCAGGAGGGTTGAGAGCTCATAGCTAGGCTGAGCTATGTGGTGAGAGACCTTGTCTCAAACAACAAAACAAAATAAAAAAGTAAGCATCAATAATAACAAAACTGCCGCCGCCGCCGCCGCCGCCGCCGCCGCCGCCGCCACCACCACCACCACCACCACCACCACCACCATAAATTAAAGCATGCCACTGCATCCCCTGTTGCCTTTCTCTTTGGTACAGCATTCTGAAGCTGTTTACTCCATAGCTGGGGCAGTCATAGACCCAGTGGGGGAAGCAACTGACATTTTCGTGTTGAACAGGTGTGGTATGCTTGTTGCCTTCTAAGCATTTATGTTTAAGCCTATAGATTACTGCTGCTGTCTGCCTCAGAAGGAACCCCTCCCCCTCTTCGTGCTCAGTAGCTATTGAATCATAACTGGTTAAATTGCTGGAAACAGTGACTATTGCTGTGGCATAGTGACCCAATGTTCAGAGTTGGGTGGGGAGTTCTGAAGACGCAGATTTCATGAGTTGTCACCTGTGCTTAGATGGAGTTTTTGGTGATACAGCCATCTTGTGAGTCACTCTGTAAGTAACCCTTCATCCACACTTCTGTAACCTCAATAAACTCACTAAGGCAGACTTGGGCAGGATCATTTCTTTGGGCTGTGGTTGGTACCTTATCTAGGGTGCATAGACTTTTGTTCACTTCTCTTCAGGAGAAGCCCTGAAATGAACACAACTTTCCTTGTCTTTTCATTTGTAGGTATTGTATTGATTATTAGCTTGAGGTTGCTATTCTTTTTCATGTTAAGGAAACATGTATTATGAATATCTAAAGAGTTCTTTTAAATCAAGTTTTTTTTTAAAGTTTTTGTTTCTTTTGACAACTGGTTAAAACACTTTGTTTTTCTTAATACAATGCTGTTAGTACCAACTATACTGTTGTAACAGTTTAAAGGGCTAAGTGTGTAAGCTTAAGTAGTATTATAATGTTAGACATTATTATTATATTGTGTAGAGAATGGCATCTTAATAAATGAGAGATGAGGAATCATCTTTACACTCTTGGAATTGAACCTAGGAGTCGTTGTCAACTTGTGCCTAGGACAGATATGTTTTCCAACAGAAAGGGTTCCTCCACAATGGTGAACACTTTTTCTCCAATTATATTTTTCCTCTAGATTATAATTCTCATGTGAAAACACGACTTTAATTTGCTTCTCCTTGAAAAAACAAACAAACAAACCCACAAAACACAACAAACCAACACAGGAGACATAAAGGATCTGCTGCAGGTGTTTGCCATCTGAACAGGCCTGCTCTCTGACAGTGTGTGTAAGTTAGACAAATTTGAATGCCTTCAGTGTTGTATTCCTAGGGATGAGGACACAGGAAGTGGATTGTTCAGGGGCAAATTTCCAGTGTTCTTTCCCCCAATACATCTAATGGTAGTTTTAGTTTCAAACCACCTTTTCAGAACATTTATGTGGCACATAGGTGTGGAAGCTGAAGACAGACTCTATTTCCCTCTCTGGGTCTGACAGCATGTTTGCTTCATGACCTAGATGGCCATGACCTTCATGGCCTCTCTGTGGAGCAAAGTTAAGGTAGGTTTTCTTGCAGCCTCATTGAGGGATGAATGGGCTGATCCAATGCTTTCTCAGAGGCCCTGATGTGTGGAACAGGAACATAGTCCCTAAAACCAGGAACATGCCTGGCAGAGCCAGTAATAGCCTTGGGCCAGGGCCTTGGAAGCTTTCCCCTGAGGCCCTAATGTATGGAGAAGGAACACAGCTCATTCTCCAAAACCAGGAATATGCTTGGCAGAGCTGGTAATGGCCTGGGACCAGGCCCTTTCGGGGAGCTGTGGCTTCAGGTGCTGAGAACCAACTCTTCCATTGTATGAGGCTATGGTTATCAGTCCTGAGGCCTCTGGGTGCTTGGTCTGTGCTTGAGATATCCTGTGTTCCCTTTATGCAACATTGCTTATTTAGCTTCCTGCCGATGTCATCCCATTGTATGACAGCTTTCTAATGACTCGGTCCCATCTTTCCCCCACAAATAGTATATAAGGTGCTACACCTCCTAATAAACTTGCTTGCATGAGTCATCAACTTATGTAAGACCTTCTGGTGCCAAACTTTCCTACCTTCTTTATCATCTCCTCTCCTGGCCACCTCCCACTTAGGATCCTGTCACTGAATGACCTACTGGTCCAGGTCACAGCTTCCTAAAAGATTGAAAGTTTCCTAGGCTTAGCGTTTCTCTGCTGAGACGGGATGTGGATTTACCAATGCAGAATCACTTTCTCATTCTGCACAGGGCAAGGGGACATATGTGACCATGGAGCTTGTACTTCCTGCCCTGCCATTAGTAAAAGCAGTCTACATCCATTCAGGCTTGTTTGTTTTCTGACTTTTTTTTCGAGACAGGGTTTCTCTGTGTAGCTTTGCGCCTCTCCTAGAACTCACTTGGTAGCCCAGGCTGGCCTCGAACTCACAGAGATCCTCCTGGCTCTGCCTCCCGAGTGCTGGGATTAAAGGCGTGCGCCACCGCCGTTTTTATTCTTTGAGAAATATGATCATATCCACCCCACTGCCATCTTACAATTTTTCTCACATTTTCTCCAACATGGCCATAACTTTACATCTTCTGTTTCGTTGGCATGAGTGACTTTGGGTTATCCACCAGAGCACAGGAAACCTACCAGTGGCCACCCTCTCAATGCCAAAATCTCCTCAGAAAGGGATGGAGTCTGAGGAGCACCCGCCTTTTCCATGCCAGAATTTCAGCAGGCTTAATCTTGTGAAGGTAACCCCAGCTGATGTGAGTGTGAGAGCCATGCCATGTTCAGAAGACAGCATTTCACAGCATTCCTCCCCATCCTGCCATTCATACATTCTTTCTTCTATGATATTACCTGGGCCTTGCTGTGGGGAGGGGTTAAAGGGGTAAGTTGGGAGATTGATAATGATGTTCCATTTAGAGCTGAATACTCACAGTCTCATTTTTCTAAGCACTTTGACCTGACATGTGTTCCTGCATTGAGTACTGCCCATCACAAGCAGAAGCTTCTCTGACTAATGTTGAGGGAAGCCTGCCTGGGTCCTGGGGCAGCTAGTCCTTTTGCCTGAGTTTGTCAAATTCTTAATGTATCCCATTTCTATTGCTGTTATAACATTATGTAAATCTAATGACTCAAAGTAACGTTAAGTGTGTGTTTCTGTAGGTCAGGTCAGAAATCTAGGAAAGGAGTAGCTGGTTTCTCTCTTTGGAAGCATAATGGGTTAAAATCAGCCTTTTTTTTTTTTTTTTTTTTTTTTTTTTTCGAGGCTAAGGTTTTCATCTGGGTCTCTTCCTGGCTTAGTGGGACTCTGGCCCTTGGGCATTAGGACTCCAGACTCCAGGACTTGTATCTTAGGTGGAACTCCGAGTTCTCATGCCTTTGGTTTGGGATGAAGTCTTAAATACGCTTCCCTGGTTGGAAGGCTTTCTGAGTTAGACTAGTCCATTCTCAGAATTCCCAGCCCTCAGAGGGCCCATCATGGAACTTAGCCTCCACAATCATGTGAGCTAAATTTCCTAGTAAATCTCCTTTCATGAGTCTAAGCCTATGTGCATTTATAGCTATCCTTTTGGCTTTGTCTAGAATCCCTAGTAATCCACTATCCTAAATAACATTTTATACCTTCTCATAAATATTTTCTTCCAGGAATATTACTGTCTATTTAATATTTAAAAATTTAGTTCTTATGAAATTTGAGAGTATGGTGTGAAATGAGGATCTAACTTTCTATATTTTTTTCAGTTGGTGAAGCATCACCCCAACAATATTTCTTAAATAGCCACCTCTAATGCCTAGAAATGCCACTTTTACTATATGGTGGATACATATATTTGTTTCTAAATATTCAATTCTGATCTCGTGGTAACTCAGTGATCTAGGATTGCTGTCATTCTATTTTTCTTTTAGCATATTATAACTTTATAGTATACTTTCATATTGTTTCATACTTGGGGAAATATGCCACCACTACTGCATTTCTAACAACTTTCATTGTTAAGTCTCCTTTGTGTATTTTCAACTGTCTTGTAATTTTCTCATCTCTTGTTTTAACCATAGCCTTATATACAGTGTTCTCTGTCTCTACACAACTCAGTTGTCTGGGGAAAGATGTTCCATCATGCCAACTACAATCAATTTAAATTTATAATGACTTAAGTATCACTACGTTGCTCAATAATTGACTATTTTTTCTATTCACCGTCCACCATGCTGAGATGGTTATTTTGCACCATGTCTTCTTTTTAGATCTTCATTCCTCCAGTTTTTTTTTTTTTGAGACAGGGTTTCTCTGTGTAGCTTTGGAGCCTGTCCTAGAACTCACTTTGTAAACCAGGCTGGCCTTCATTGAACTCACAGAGATCCACTTGGCTCTGCCTCCTGAGTGCTGGGATTAAAGGTGTGGGCCACCACTGCCCACTCATTCCTCCATTCTTAAAAAATGATGTGTGTGTGTATGTGTGTGTGTGTGTGTGTGTGTGTGTGTATGCACCATGGGCATATGTGGAGTCAGAGGAGAACTTGTAGGAGTCAGTGTTCTCCTTCCTCCATGTGGGACTGGGAATTTAACTCAGGTTGCCAGGCTTGGTGGCAAGTGTCTTCATCTGCTGAGCTATCTCACTGTCCCTTCTTCAATCTTATTCTCAGATGTAGATTTTCCTTCTTTTTCAATGATGATTTTGGAAATCATTTTTATTCTGAAAAATTTAAATATTAACAGATATAAATGTCAATTTATTCACATTGTAAGCAATTCATATATTTTATCACTTATAAATTAAAATGTATTTTATAAAGAGTAATACTTTTGAAAATCGAAACTGAGGGCCACATCATTGACAGCATGAAAAACAAATCAAGGTATTTCAGTTTATGTGTTCATAAAAACAATTATTATCATTATCACTTAAGCTTTTAAGTAGGGGAGGTATAATCATGTCATGTTCCTCTTCACTCTATGCTTTATCTCATATTAACATAGTCATCCTTGTTTTCATTTACATTTCCTTACATTCTATAGTGCTGTGCTTGCAGTGAGTTTCTTGTAGGCAGTATATAGTGGGGTTGTGGCTTTAAACTTTATTTTGCTAATATCTATCTCTTTGCGTAAGTTTCCAATTTTATGAATTGTTCTTTGTCTATTCATTCTGTTTCATGTTACTTTTCATTTCTTGCCTTTCTGTGGGTTGCATATATATTATCTCAGAGTTTCATTTTGATTTATTCACAACGTTTTTTGATTGTATCATGTTGTATAGTTTTCTTAGTGGTTGTTCTAGGCACACATACATACATACACACACACACACACACACACAACCTTAAAAGTTTTCTTCTTTTAGTGATAATCTAAGTATAGATTTTTTGTGTTCCATTTTATGTCTTTCATGACTTTCTGTCTTCTAAGTGTAATTTTCTTAAATATTTCCTCTACTATATTGAGTACTACATCAGAAAATACTGCTGGGCGGTGGTGGCGCATGCCTTTAATCCCAGCACTTGGGAGGCAGAGCCAGGCAGATCTCTGTGAGTTCGAGGCCAGCCTGGGCTACCAAGTGAGTTCCAGGAAAGGCACAAAGCTGCACAGAGAAACCCTGTCTCGAAAAACCAAAAAAAAAAAAAAAAAAAAAAAAAGAAAGAAAATACTATAACTTTGTATCAACCATGTAATGTGATAACTGAGACATGGTCTGTTGTGTTTCCTGCTATTTTTGCTCTTCATTTGCTCATCATTCCTGCCTCATAGAGGCAGCCTTTGTTATCATTTATTTATTTACTTATTTTGATTTGGATTGTTTTCAATTCATTAATTAGAGGAAGGTCTATTAGAAACAAATTCTCAGAATTTTCCTTAATCTGAAGAGGTATTTGTGTCTGCTTCATTCTTGCAGGACAGCTTTGTTGGATGTGGGATTTGGGATTCCTTTCTTCAAGTCTTTTCCCCCCCCCACTTTTTCTGGTCTTCATGGTTTCATAAGAAAAATCTGCCACTCAAATTGGTTTTTCCCTTATAGGAATTCTTCCTTTCCTTTCCTACTACTCTTTGCCTATCATTTGAAAATTAGATCCTATTGTTCTGACAATAAGTGATCTTGGAAGCACATCCACCAGTCTCAGTCAAGCCTTTAGATGATGGTAGCATGGGGGAAAAGAATGACTAAAATTTCCCTAGAGTTCTTGAGCCAGAACCACAAGACAGTTACTGACTCACGAAAAATGTTAGCTTACAAATTCATCTTCTTTGAAATCCCTAAGTTGGAGGTAATTTACTATGCAATGATAGATGATGAGTACCTTTACAAACAT
The DNA here is from genome assembly GCF_949786415.1 of Peromyscus eremicus. NCBI lineage: Eukaryota > Metazoa > Chordata > Mammalia > Rodentia > Cricetidae > Peromyscus > Peromyscus eremicus. The sequence continues at coordinate 33,279,869 of NC_081431.1, read as the reverse complement.
ACTCTCTCTATAAAACTGAGGATTAATTCTAGAGCTTTATACATGCCAGACAATTGCTCTAGCACTGATCTATGTCTAGATCTCTAGTCCTTTATTGTCTCTGGCTTCTAAGTAGTTAGGATTACAGGCCTGTTTCTAGGCCTAGCTAGTTTTATCTTTATGATCAGATGCAGAATAGGGATCAGAATTTACCATATTACTGTACATATTTGAGGGAAAGGGGCATAAGCCTTTTCTTTTGCTCACCACAAAAATTCTATGTTCTAAGAAAAGATGTATTTTATTTGGTTACTAATGATTTCACAGACTTTAATGTAGCAAATATAATTTTGATACCTAATTTCAAAATACTCAACACGTTTACATTTTGACTGTAAATTCTATTCCACAACTTAGTTTTTCACAGAACATATCTGATCAGTAATATGTCTTATGATTTTAATATATGATTAAAAGTAATAATGGAAATTGTGGATCCCATCAGATGACAGTATTCACTTATAAAATAGTATCATGTAAAGACAGCATCTGAGTACAGAGTAGCCCTGTCCGCATTGTGAATACTAGGTATTAAGGGGAAAGTTGCTTATATGAGTTTTAGGTAAGCGTTTTATTTATTTTCTTGATGACAGTGTGGAGCTGAGAACAGTAGCAATGACTAGTTCTTTGATCTCATATAGTTTGAACTTCAAATAGTTCCTGGATTCCCCCAAATTTGGATAACACTCACCTGAAACATGGAAAACAGTAAATGGCAGTTATTATTTTATTTTTCACATTTTTTCTTAGTTTGTGTGAATGTGTGGAGGTCAGAGGACAACTTGCAAGAGTAAGTTAGTTCTCTCTTAAAATGTGGGCTTTGGGGATCAAACTCAGATCCTCAGGCTTGGTGCCAAGTGCCTCTGCCTGCTGATCCATCTTGCCAGTCTTTATATTATTTTAAAATATATATTGCTTTTCAGTGCTCTCCAAAAAATACCATTACGGATTCTAGGGAAACATAAGCAAATGTGTCTTTGAAGGAGATTACATTCTAGAAAGGGAGACAGGCAGGTAAATGAATGTTGTGAACATCATATAGGCGTTGCTATGCTGGGGGATTTCAAAGAGAACACGAAGAAAGGTACCTGCTGCAGTGTGGCTTGATGGAAAGAAAGCTTCCTGCAGCAATGATACATGAGTAGAATCTGACTGGTATCAATCAAGTCTGTTATCGAGTGAGGCTTAATTTGTGTCCATATACTTTAGAAACCAGACAAGTAAGTGAACATTCCCCCAATTTTGAAGGGGACTCTTACTTTGTGGGAGGCTATCCCATTTTTCTACAAAATTGGGCTATACTTTTTCTTGGTATACACATGTATGTGTATATTCTAGTTGTGGTAATTTCTGGTTTCCTCAGTTTCCTTTGACTGCATTTTTTTCAAAAGTTATTTGTGTTATCATCCATACTCTTATTTATCAACTATTGAACCAACTCATGTCTGTTTTTCAAATGCTCACCCTCTACAAGCTTGTTTTAGAAGTATTGACTTAATTAATTATTGTCTTTGTGCATGTGCCTCAACATAGTTTTAGCTTATGTCTTACTAAGATTATCTTGTTTTATTATGTTATTATTATTATGTTATCAATTTATAATTAATACTATTATATTATTATTGTTATAAATTATGTTATTAATTTAAAAGATAGCCAGAAGTTTTGGTTCATGCCTGTCATCCTAGTGTTTGGAAGGCAAGTCAAGAAGATTGCCCTAAGTTTGAGGTCAGTCCTGTCTACACACTAAGTTCCAGGACAACTAGAGCTACAAAGTAAGACCTTATCTCAAAAAACAAAAAACAGTAAAACAACAACATCAAAAACCCAAACTATCTAAACAAAAAAATTAAACAACTCTCCCCAACTTCCAAACCAGCCAATAATTAAAATCGTTAACACTGTTATAGTTGGGGCTTTGAACACCTTTCCCCTACAGCTCCTATCTTGAGGGATTGGTACACAGCCTATAGCACTATGGGGAGGTGGTGGAATCTTTAGGAGATGGGACCTAAAGGAAGACATTGGGACCCTGACATCTATTTTTTGTCTTCTGCTGCCACAAGGCTTAGTTTCCTTGGCCATAGGCACATGAACAATGGGGCCAAAGCCTGAGATGTTCGAAAACATGAACCAGCGTGAACATTTCTTCATTATAATGTTATTATTTTGTGTGTTTTGATTTTTCAGAAAAACCTGTTTTGTGCCAAGTACAAAGACTATGAAACAATGAAGTAATGGGCACTACTCTTAAGATTCCATAGTTAAACAGCAGAAATGAACATGTATTTTGGCAGGAGCAATCTGAATGAGGCCAGTTTTGTGGTAGGATATACTGAGAGGGATTTAGGTAGAAAATAACTTGCATTGGTTCTTAAAGTGGGATTAAGAATTTACCCGGAGGAAGAACAAAAGTGTGTGCAAAAGGATGGAGACATGAATGGCCACTGAGCCCTGGGAAAGCAAACTTGGTTCAGTATGGAAACAGAAAATGGGAGAGGAGAGGAAAGCCCAGGAGGGATGAAGCCAGAATTGTTAGTAGAGGAGGACCTTGAAGGCTGAGCCGCTTTTCTACTATACCAAAGGCAGCGAAGAGTTGAAGTCCAGAGGAAGGGTGCTTGAAGATTGGGTTTGCCATCTAGAAAATGCGATTTTTATAACAGGGAAAATGGAGTAGAGGAAGTGGTATAGACGCAGTAGAAGGATGTTACCGTGGGCCAGATTAAAATGCTGACTTGAAACAAAGCCAGCCAGCCAGAAAATTTAGTGGAAAAGCATTTCATTCCCAGGTGACCGGAAGAGAAAAGCCAGAGATAACAAAGGAGGCCACATGATTGGATTTTCAGCTGTTCTTGGGGAACTGAAAACATTTGCATAGATGGTATGCATGGTCGGAGTAATTCAAGTGGAGAGAAGCAGTAGCATTTATTTATGCAAACACTCCTCACACTCATGAGGCCGCTGACATGCCTTGTCCAAGAGCCTTATCTGTGGTCTCAGCTGTGTCATAAAACATAGAGCTTGTCAGCACTGACCTTATGCACCTAACTCCTGTTGGTTCTGCTGATCACCACTGACTCTCCTTCCAGATCCATGCAGTCTGAAGCCGAGGTGTCCCTCCTCAGAGGATGACCAAGGCCTTTTCTGGGGGTTGTCACAAGGACTTTTCATGACAGACTTTTTTGAATCTTCAACTTTTAAATGATTTTTTTTTTCTTAAAACTAACCCGTAACATTTCATCATCAGGGTCTAGGAATAGTCTGGATTTCTTTCTCAGCCTCCTTTTCTTTTTCTTTTTCTTTTCTTTTTTTTTTTTTTTTTTTTAAAGAGTGAAGTCAAAACCTCTCACTCATTCTGAATGTTATTGTAATACATTGCCTGGGATGTAAACATTCCTGAGAGTTCAGGATGAAGGGATCGTTAGGAAAGCCTCTGATGATCAATAGACACTGATTTCTTTTCAAACATCCTTTGTTTTCCTTTTATTTCCATTAAGAGCGAAGTATGTTGCAGAAGTGTTCTTTTTTAATTCCGAGATTTTGTTACTTAATTACCTTATCAGATTTTTCCACCCACAACTAACCTTGCTGACTGCAGACACTCCTGGAGAGAGTCACATGAGGACACACACACCTTGGAAGGAATCCAGGAGGCACCTTGATCTTGTGTATTTAGCAATAAATCGGTGGCTGTGGTTTGAGTCCCGTTCTTGCTCTTTCTGAGAAGTGTAACTCAGAAGTGAGCTGGTTATTACAGGCATGAGTACTGACATGACTTTTTTTGTTAAGTGGAAAAAAAGTATGTCAGCGCTGTGTTTGATTTGACTGATGACGGGTTTAGCAATGACGGCTTGCTTTGTTCAATTACAGGGAAGACATTTTCTATAAATAGCCTCTGCCTAATCTGAAACATCAACATTTGGAGGAAAATATATGAAAATGTTACAATTAAATGAAGTATTTAAGAATGATTGTTTATTTGTATTTATTTTTAGGACTCCCTTAGAATACTTATATAACTAATACATAAGAATTCTACACACTTCTGGGGTGCTGTGTGAAGTTTTAAAACATGTATACATTGTGCATTCTCAAATCAGGCTAAGAATCAAATATTCACAATTTCAAATATTTACCATTTCTTAGTGGTACAAACATCCCAAACCCTCCTTCTAGATCCTCTTTTGAAACATACAGTACATTATAACTACTATACTTGCCATATGGTTAAATAGAATAATGGAATGCATAATCCTTTCTCCAAGTGGCACAGTTGTATTATTTTATTTGAACAGTATTCATAATGTCTATGTACCACACTATCTTTACGTAGTCATTGGTTGACCATTCAAGTTGTTTCCATTTATTATTCTTTTGAATAGTGCTATGATAAACATGGTAATACAGGTGTTTCTTCAACACACTGGTTTCAGTTTTCCTGGTTATGGACCTGGTAATAGGACTCCTGCATCATACAAACTCTTGCTTTTAATTTTTGAGAACCCTATCATACTGTTTTCTCCAATGACTAATTTACATTCCCACAGATAGAGTGTAAGTATTCCCTTTTCTAATGGTCAAACCAACACTTGTGATCATTTGTCTTTTTGATAATGGCCATTCCTGCTAGATTGAAGTGACAACTAATTGTGTATGAATTGTTAACAGTTATATAGAGCATGTTTCATATCCCTGCTGGCCAGTTTTATGTCTTTTTTTAAATAAAATTTATTTAATTTTATTTTCTGTGCATTAGAGTGAAGGTGTCAGATCTCCCTGGAAGCAGAGTTAGTCAGTTGTGAGCCGCCATGTGGGTGCTGGGAATTGAACCCAGGTCCTCTGGAAGAGCAGTCAGTACTCTTAACCATTAAGCCATCTCTCCAGCCCCATTCAGTTGTATATTCTTTTGGAAAGTGTCTATTTAGGTCGATTGCCTTAAATGTCTATATTTAAATATGTGAATAGTGTGTCATGCATTTTCTCTTCAGGGCCTTTGAAACAAAGTTGTCTAGAATAGTGGGAACCCTAAGGTCCAATCTGTCTATGGATTACCCTTTGCTGATGGAGTCATCATCCCCAAGGCTACAGCCCTTAGATCAGTCTATAGTCAGTGATGTCCCATGTTGGAGTATAAAAGCCCATTTGAAACATGTTGGTCTCATACTAAAGGAAATGACTGTTCACAAAAGAGTAACAGATACAACTAATGAGCATTGGTTAAGCATTGTTGAAAGCCTTTTGGGGGTTATTTCCCAAAAATTAAAAAAAATAAATAAGTGTAATTCTTTTGAGCAGGTTAGGTAGTTGTCGAGTTTTTTACTTCCAACAAAATTCAGGAGCATCAAACTGAGTTCTCATGTGATAGATATTAAAAAGAATTTCTGATGATGACATTCAGTTTAACATATGAAATTTAAAATTGGAATAAAATTCATGAAGAAGCTTGTCTCATTTTACCATAAAATATTATTCATTGAAGAGTAAACGAAGGCCGGGCAGTGGTGGCTCACGCCTTTAATCCCAGCACTCGGGAGGCAGAGCCAGGCGGATCTCTGTGAGTTCGAGGCCAGCCTGGGCTACCAAGTGAGTTCCAGGAAAGGCGCAAAGCTACACAGAGAAACCCTGTCTCGAAAAACCAAAAAAAAAAAAAAAAAAAAAAAAAAAAAAAAGAAAAGAGTAAATGAAGTACCTTTAAAATGCTTCTATCTATTGTATTAGTTACCTTCTTCACTGCTGTGACCAAAATACCTTAGAGAAGGAACTTAAGGAAGTGAGGATTTATTTGGCTCACAGTGTAAGGAGACAGAGTCCATCCTGGCAGAGCACATGTTGGCAGGAGTGTAAAGCAGGGGGCCACATTGTATCCATAGTCAGGAAGCACAGAGAAATGAATGCTGGTGCCCATCAGGCTTTCTCCTTTTGTTCGTTTTGGGACTTTAGCCCATGGGGTTTTGCTTCTCATATCTAACACGGGTCTTTCCTCCTCAGTTAATCTTCTCTGGAAACACCCTCACAGACATACAAGAAAGTATGCATCATTAATGACAATCCAAATTAATCACTATACTATCTGAGTCATGCAATTACAATAAAATTATTACCTTCTCCATTATTGCTAGGAGTTTTAGCTGGTGTCATCCTTGTGGATTCCTGGGGATTTCCCTAGCACCAGGTTTCTCCCTAACCCCCTCATGGCTCCCTCTACCAAGGTATCTCTTTCATTGCTCTCCTTCTCTGTCCCTCCTTCCACTCGGCCCTAATTGTCATCATAGAACCTACATCCAGTAACTGATAGGAGCAGAAGCAGTGATCCACAAGCAAGCCCTGGGCTGAGCTCCTAGACTTCAGTTGAAGAGAGGGAGAAGGGATCACAGGAGCAAGAGAGGTCAAGATCATGATGGGGAAAACCTCAGAGATAGCTGACCCAAGGTGGTGGGAGCTCATGGACTCTGGCCTGTCAGTTGGGGGACATGCATGGGACCGAACAAGGCCCTCTGAACATGGGTGACAGTTATGTGGCTAGATCTGTTTGGGGAGCCCCTGGCAGTGGGACCAGGACTTATCCCAGGTGCATGAAATGGCTTTTTGGAACACATTCCCTAGGGTGGGATACTTTGCTCAGCCTTGACACAGTGGGGAGGGACTTGGTCCTGCCTCAATTTAGTATGCCAGACTTTGTTGACTCCCCAAAAGAGGTCTTACCCTCTCTGAGGAGTGAATGGGGAGTGGGATGGGGGGAGGAGGGGCGGCTGGAGGAAAGGGAGGGGAACTGGGATTGGTATATAAAATGAAAAAAACTTGTTTAAAAATAAATAAATAACATAAATAAACATATAATTTTTTTCATAAAAATTATATTTTATGTATTATTCAATGGATTGCAATATAAATTAACTATCACACAATCTGAGTTGTACAATTACAATATATTTTTTATATATTACTCAAGGAATTGCATACTACTAACAATTACAGTTCAATTCAGAACAAATCTATTTCAAAAGATTTATTTTATTTTTAAGTATGTCTATGGGCATATGTCTGTGTGTGGGTACATGCTTATGAGTATAGGAGTCCATGGAGACCAGGAGAGGGTTCAGACCACCTGGAGCTAGAGTTATAGACATTGGGAACCAAATGTAGGTCATTTGTAAAAATAGTAGTAAAGGCTCTACACTGCAAAGCCATTTCTCCAGGCTTGTAATCCAGGACTACAAATATAAGAAATAGCCAGAGTCCTATAGTTACAGGAAAGAAATAGAAAAGATATCAGAGTCAACATTGAAAGGAAATATGAGTGGGTAAAAACCAAAAGTGTTTTGAATATAAAAAGCATTAGAAAAAAAACCTTAGGGGAAATTGAATGGAAATATGCTTTCAAGGAGAAAAAGAAATGATGTAAAATTTCCAATCACAAAGCAAATACTCGTGTATTTTAAACAATGGGTGACAGTAAAAGTAAACTTAGAGAGTTTCTGACCCAACCGTCACACAAAAGTAACAGTTGCAGCTTTAGTTTAAGATGTCAATATTTATAATGCAGTTGGAGTTACATAATTTCCAATTGTCTTAGTTGATTGCCAATTTGACAGAGCCTACAGTCACCCGAGAAAGGAGTTGAAGTTGAGTGATTGCCCAGATAAGATTAGTCTATGAGCATGTTTGTGGGGAATTATCTTGATTATCAATTGATGTAGGAGGGCCCAGCCCACTGTGGGCAGCATCATTCCCTGAGCAGGTGGTCCTGGTCTGTATAAGAAAACTAGCTAAGCATGGGTCAGTGAGCCATCCAACAGCATTCTTCCAAAGTTCCTTGGCTAGAGGTAATCTGTAGAATAGCAAGTAGTCCTGCCTTCAATTTCCTGCCCTTACTGCTCTCAGTGATTGACTGTGACCAGAGTGCAAGCCAAATAAACCCCCTTTTCCTCTAAGTTGTTTTCAGTTGTTTTATTACAGCAACAGAAATGAACCTAGATCGCCAATTATTTAACTGAAGAAAGCTTTGATTATATAGTTAAATATTTTTGATGAGAGGTTATTTTTTTTAGTCCCTTTAAAGGGGGTGTAAAAACAGAGGTTGGTGACCACTGCCCCAGCTAGGGCTGCTTGCCACATTCTACAGAAAACTTGCAATCATCTAAATTTCATTTTAGAGTGTATAATTTGACATATTAGTTTAGCAAAATATAGTATCTTAGGAAAGGAAAATGATTCCTTTCTTATAATTTTATCTCTAGAAAGGGTTAAATGCGATGGGAGAGAAAATAATCTAGGGAGGGATAAATACCACAAAATTCCTTTTAAAAAAAATCACATGGAAACCTACTACTGTAGAAGGATATATATGCATTTATACATATATGTATATATCTCCATATATATTCTTTAGTTTAGAAATACAGATGCAGCTTTATATTTATAAATATCCTTTAGTTTAAAAATACCAATAGTTATTATATATAATGCATATCTATCATCTATCTATCTATCTATCTATCTATCTATCTATCTATCTATTTTACTTTTGTAAATAGTTGATGGTTGAGTCAGAAACTCTCCAAGTTTACTTTTACTATCACATACTGTTTAGAATATATAAGTATTTGCTTTGTGATTGGAAATTTTACAACATTTCTTTTTCTCCTTGAAAGCATATTTCCATTCAATTTCTCCTGTTTTTTCTAATGCTTTTTATATCCAAAACTTTTGGTTTTTACCTAATAATATTTTCTTTCATGGTTGATATACAGGGAATGGGTTACTACTTTTAGAGTTGCTGGCCAGTGATGTCCTATAGTCCCTCAAATGGTATAGGCTATTGCTAATCATCTTGGTTACCACCTAGAATTTTTTGGTAAGACCATATTGCTGAAAGCATTGTACACTTGAGTCATAGAACATGGAAATATCAAGCTGATACTGACCTAGAAGCTTTAACCCTATTGGATAATTTTTATAGTTTTGGAATGTGTTTGAATGGTACTAGAAAAGAAAAGTGATAATCATTCTTATCCATCAGTGAATCCTGCAAGCTACAATAATGACTAGCTGGCTAAGACATGCCCACTGGGGCAATGTGTCATGAGCATTAGTAACCAAACATTTTTGATCAGATTCAAGTCCCACTCAACAAAATTAAACCTATACCAGGCATCATCATCAGACCAAAAGCTTTTTGATAGACAGATCATAGGCACTAGGGTAAAACACAGAACTTTATTCTGCTAAATGGACATAATATTAAATTGATTCCTAATGATTTACCATTATACCCATAGATTAATGTGTATCTCAATCCTCATCAGAAAAGCTTTGTTTGCAGTATATGGTGGTTAACACAGAGGGCAACAACTGGCCAAGGTACAGAGAATAAGAAACTGAAGAATGGTCAGCCCCAAATGGGACAACTCTACTCCCAAGGCTCAGGAATCATTGTAGAAGGAAATACAGAAAGAGCAAGCCAGAGGCAGAGGATGACTACAATGAGACAGTGTGTACTGAACATAGCAGTGTGGCGGTGTAGTTGGAAGTTTTCCTGTGTCCCAGCCGGCCAATGGTAGGGACAAATCTCTCACACTCACGCCCCCCAAGTAAGCACACAGAGGCTTATATTAATTATAACTGCTTGACCATTAGCTCAGGCTTATTACTGACTAGCTCTTACTCTTAATTTAACCCATAATTCTTATTTATGTTTAGCCATGTGGCTTGGTACCTTTTCTCAGTTCTGTCTTGTCATCTTGCTTCCTCTGTGTCTGGCTGGTGACTCCTGGCTCAGCCCTTCCTCTTCCCAGAATTCTCCTTGTCTACTCACCCCACCTATACTTCTTGCCTGGCTACTGGTCAATCAGCATTTTATTTATCAACCAATCAGAGCAACACATATTCACAGAATACAGAACAACATCCCACAGCATATTGGTACATGTGAATTCGTAGTAGTTATGACAGTGTGTAGAAAACCTGTGAAAGCCCAAGCCAGACCAAATACCAGCACGGAAAATAGAGGTGGGTGTGAAGTCCCATCCCTTAGTCAAGGAGCTATTGGCAATTCATAGCTTCTGGAAGAAGGAGAGTCCATTTTCTCAAGAGTGTAGCCCCTGGTAAGTTGACCACATACTAGTGGAAGGCCACATACCCAAGAATATATGGGGAGCTCCAATTGGACTTGATATGTTTTTTTAAAGTTTGATATATATATATATGTATATATGTATATATGTATATATGATATATGTACGCACACATGCACACACATATATTTCTGTCCTTCAGATATATATGTGTGTGTGTGTGTGTGTGTGTGTGTGTGTGTGTGAGTGTGTGTGTGTGTGTGTATTACATATGTTCTGAAACTCAAGAATAAGGCATTTGTAAAGTCTATTCCCTGGGAGGTACAGAGAGAGAGAGATTCAATAATGTAATCAGGACTCCAGTTGCATAGGATTTTATAATAGACCAGATGTCAACCATTTGAATTTCATTTGGCAGTAGGCAGAGAAAAATGCTACATTTTTAAATAAACAACTTGGATCATGTACCAAATTTGCTTCTGAATATCACATGATAGAAGCTGCCAGATTTCCAGTCTGCATTAATAGGTTTAGAATTATTTTGTTGGAGCTGGGGAAATGAACTTTTGGGTTTGTAATTTGTAATGTTTCTTCTGGATTTTGTGATTGCTATCAGCTGTTCTTTCTTACTTGCAGAAATCTAATAATAATAAAATAAGAACACTGATACAGACCAGGGGAAGTAGTGAGAAATAGGGAGCAATTCCTAAAAGCTATTGCCTTGCTTTCTATTGAGTTTCTATGCCAATAAAATAATCACAAAATTGAAAGGTTTTTTTTTTTTTTTAAAAGAGAAACAGTATTGGGTAGGTAGGAAAGAGGTTTTTGAATCTGGAGGAGTTAGGGGAGAGGGGGTGAATATGTTCAAAACATGTTGTATGAATTTCTCCAAGGAGAGAATAATATTTATTTTAAGTATTTAAATATTTAACATATAAATAAATACTGACAAAGATATTTTTACAAAAGAAAATAATCCTTAAGAGTAAATTTATAGTCTCTGAGGATGATGTCAAAATTTCACAACTCACTGAATTGGCACAATACCCCAGAGAATTGCACTTGATCTTATTTTCAGTACTTTAATTCTCTCACTATGGGATTGGCATTGGTTTCAGTGTAACTTTTCTTTGGGCTTATGTAGCAATATCTGCTCATCAGATATGTGAGTACTAATGTAATAAAAATAATAAAGCAACTAATGTACTCAAAAAACAGATATCCTTTCCACAACAAGGGAATGTTGTTGCAAGTGGTATCTCCTACAGCCAATAAGTAACCCAGAGTGTCTATTGGTCTCCTTTGGATCTTAGATGTTATATAATCCTCAATTGGTTGTGTTGCTCTCATTCACTTAATCCTCCCTACCCCTTAAACACTGCTAGTTTTGAATGATGTACAGAATAAAAGCAAGTGCTGTAAAATTTTAGGCTGCTGTGGATGTTCTGTTCTATAGCCCATATCAAGTAGCAGATCCATTGGTACTTGATGTACCACTGGCACGTTCAAATCCTTTGACAAGTCCCTGTGGATAAATTACATCCCAGATGCTGAGGATTTTGGAACAAGACCATTATATTCTCTTCAGACAAAAGAGGCCTCCAAGAAGTAGTTCTTGGCTTTATATTTGGTCTCAGAAGAGAATAATGGTTAACCACAGGTCACCAAGTAACCACG